>NC_050519.1:22901521-22908863 GCF_002922805.2 Oryzias melastigma | reverse complement strand
GTTCTCCTTGCTGGCTGGTTCACACCAAACAAGCAGGCCGAACTGACGAGGTGGTCTTGTTCCGCTTCCAAACAGACTTATGCTTCACTTCCACTCACTTATGGTGTGAATGGAGTATAAATGTGGATCGGTCCCATTCCAGTCCAGCTTCAAACTTCATCAAGCTTTTTGGAACTAACATGCTGCCGTAGATGTGCAATAATGGAACAAACAGCTGTGAAACTCTGAGTGATGAGGAGATCCAACAAACAATAATAATATGTTGAGAAAAAGCATAAAAGAATGAGCTTCTGAAGAGGAAGCTCTAGTGAAGAGAAAAAGGCAAATGTGTAGGTCTGAAGAAGCGGCTGGGTGGCTCAGCGGGCTAAGTATAAGATTTGCACCTAGGAGCCCTGGGTTCGATTCCCAGGGTTGTCCCACCCAGATTGGGTCCTTAGACAAGACCCTTGATGCTGCTGTCTAACTGGGTCCCTGTGCCCCTCAAGTACAGGGTTGTGTCAGGAAGGGCATCCGGCGTAAAAACTCTGCCAAATCACTGATGTGAAACAGTGGGTGTTGTTACGCTGTGGTGACCCCGAAAGAGAGAAGCCGAAAGTGAAAGAAGAAGAAGTGTAGGTCTGAAGAACCTGAATGACCCTCAGAATGAGGTCAGAAATGAGCCTCATTGACGTGGTAAAGAGCAGCAGTCCTGCAGACGAGGCTTCATCACATCACATATCAATAAGAACACGCCGAAGCAGAATATCAGACAGCTGCTCTAGAAAATGAAAAAAAGGTACTTAAGTTATTATTTTGGCAAAGTGTATCAACTTTATTACAAAAAGGTTTTAAAAAAAACACACGACAAGAAGGCGTTAGAAATGGAGAGCAGGACATCGTCGTCAACAGAATTCGAACTGAAAATCAGCGTCTGGATGGAGCAACATTAACAAGCTAACATGAGGTGATGCATAAATAAGTCAGTCCTTCCAAGACCTTGATGAATTTTTTATTATTGTTGTGACAGAAAAAGACAGAAGTTTCAACAGTTTTTCTTAAAAGTAGCAACAAAATGATATATTTCAATAACAATTTTTAAGCGGCTGCTTTTCCTTCCCAATTTACATTATACTAAAATTACCAATATATATTTTTTTTGGAAAAACAAACATTTTAGTTTATCTTAGTTGGTTTGTTCACTTGGCCTTGTTTCTGTTGTGGAGGACGAGTCAGATAAGAACGCTGCATTGCTCCTGGTGGTTCAGGTGAGTGAGTTCAATGGCAGCAGAGTGAGGTAGAGTAATGTGTGTGTGGATGAATCTATGACTGTGAAGCTCTATTGGTCTTCAAGAAGGTAGAAAAGTAGTAAGAACTATATATAAGTCACTTTAAGCCAATTCATTCTGTTTCTTTTATTTTGTCATTACTACTGTAATATTAAATTACATTTTTGCTTGAAATGCTTTAAGTCTGAAATGGAATCCATTGTTTAAAGATTGCTTCAGTTAGAAACATAAATTGGACTTAACACTTGAATGTATGGCCGTCAATAAATAATTTGAATGAATTATATTTCAATAGATTGTGCATTTAGTGTTTTTGGTTCCCTATCTTTATCAATAGATTATTAGGTCTTCTATCAAGTTAAGTCAGTCTGGTATTCAAAAATGACTTTTATCAATCTGATAACAATAAACTAGATCACATTTCTCCTTATGAATCTGAACACTAGATTTATTCAACATGGCAAATTCACACATAGATGATATTTTCACACATAGATGAGAAATTCACACGTACCTGGTAAGTTCATAGACTGGATAAATTCACAAACATGACAGATTTACACATACATGGTGAGTTCACACACAGGATAAATTGACACGAAAAAGGAAAAACTCACACATGCATGGTAAAATCCCACACAGGATGAATTCACACACATGATACATGCACACATATGATACATTCAGACAAAAGATAAATTCACACATGATACATTCACACACATGATACATTCAGACAAAAGATAAATTCACACACATGATAATGTCACACATATGGTAAATTTTTTTGGTGGTTTTTCCTTAAGATAATTTTGATAAACAATCAAACTATAGTCCGTTTTTTCCCAAAAGCATGTTTGCTTTGATCAGAATTGAATGAAGAACAGTGCAGAGTAAGTCAGCAGTCTGTGTGGTTGTTATGGAAACAAGATGACAGACTTTGCATTCTGTCACTTTTCCCACAGAGGAGATAAATGTAAACACGTGTGTTCACACACGCCTGAACGCTGTCAGTGTTCAACACACGGACACACTTCCTGAGAGCAAAGCTGATTTATGAGCACCAGAGCAGGAGCGGCGATAAGAGGACGAGAAACCACGGAGAAGATGAATGAATGAATGAATGAATGAATGAATGAATGAATGAATGAATGAATGAATGAATGAATGAATGAAATGGTTTATTTCAAGCAATCAGGTCATAATACATACATAACATATCACTTAATAAATCACAAGTTGATCACTTGAAAGGGAGTGGAAGGAAGCGAACTTATATAATCCCACCCCGACTCGACCATTTTCTCTACATGAATTATCAATATCCGGTTCAGGACTTAATATCAAATATTAATAAAATCAGGCTATTAAGGATCATTGACCCGGAACCGGAATATTAGAATTAGAATTAGAACTTTTCTGCAGATGCTGAAATCCATTTTGACCAACAGAAGGATCTTCTTCTTCTTCTTTCTCGTCTTTTTGCCCAAATCTGATTTTCTAGAAACACATGTTACTGATAACTGATATTCAGTAAGATGGCAGGAATGAAGAGAGGCAGAGGAACAGGAAGAGTGAGCCCAGCAGATGGATGGTTCTGCTGGACAGTATTTCATGTCCGACTGCGCCGCTCACCGCTGGGAGCGCAGCGGGGCCTGTGCTCGCCGACACGCTCCTTTGGTGTCTGCAATGGAAAATTTTAAGAGGTGTGTTTGTGTATGAGTATTATTCATGTTGTGCTGAAATGAAGATGCAGAGTGGGACTCTGGATGCTTTTAGTATAGATGTTATTCCTGAAGGACATTGACCTGAACCACGGAGACCTTTGCATCAGCAGTCATTTCAGCGCTCCAACAGAAACCTCACGTTTTCATGTGACTCCTCACATTTCTCTCTTGATGAGTTGTTGTGAAATCATCTGTTTCAGGGGATAGAAAGAAACAACTATTCTCTGGGATGCTTCTACTGCTGACAAAGTATGCACTTTATCATCCACAAACATGTTCCAGAGAGTTTCTTTAAACCAGGAAACATGGAATACTTTTTCATCAGGGCAGGCTAAGAACTGTTAAAGTCTCATCCGTTGTCATGCACTAATGTAGGTGTGTGAAATCTGTTTTTCACACCTGACCCATCTCCTGGGGGAGTGGTAAGCTGCAGACACAGCTGCACTCGGTAACCATGTGGTGGCTAAACCTCCCTACCCAACCCCTAAATGCAGAGTTTCAGGGAGGCTCTGGGTCCAGTAAGTACAGTATTTGTTATACCCAATTAGAAAAACCCCCCAAAGATCAGGGGTGTCGTACTCATCCATACGAGGGGCCAAAACACTCCTGCTAATGATTGAAAGAATAATGAACTCTTACAGGACAGAAGCTCCTCTGTAATGTTGGACTTTTGTTGGACGGAACAATCCGGGACGAACAGGATACACATTTAATGAACACTCTAAATTTTAAACTTTACATTTTAAGTCTTAATTTTAAATTTTAAACCATAACTTTTAACATAATTATGAACTAGATATATAGGATTACCTGTGATAATGCTAGTGTGAATGCTGTAAGCTGAATTTGGCTGCTGAAGATCCTAGTGCTGATAGCTGAAGATACTAGATTGTAAATTAGCCAAAACAGCTAGCGTGTAGCTGAAATATTAGCTAAACTCCAAAATAGCCTAATAAATCTTAGTAAATGCCAAAATATTCCAAAAGCTAGCAGAATGCCAATTTTTAAAACTGTAACTTTAAACATAATTATGAATTATAAAAATGCAGGAATATTATTCCAGAATAAATCAACTTAAACCTTAAATAACTTTTAGTGTTTTACTCTCCATAAAAATATAATTTTTCAAAATTATACATGTTGGAAATGAGCGCAAGATAACATTGGGAAGTTAATAATAAAATAAAATGATCTGGAGGGCCGGATGAGGGCCGTATCCGGCCCCCGGGCCTTGACTTTGACACGTGGCTTCAAGATTCAATCATATAATTTTTTTGCTCTTCTTTAAAACAATCCATGAACTCATCCTCCACATCTTAGATTTTCTCCACATTCTTCTAATCCTCAGATTCCTCTCCTGGTTCCTCTCACTCATAAAATAAAATGAATTCAATTATTATGGTTGATTAATCTAGTTTTGTATTGAAATTCTTTGAAGAAGTGAAAGAGTACAACCACATGGTCGGTTGATCTCATCTCTTCTTCAGTGCTTTAAAGACACTTTTCTGTCCTTGGAGAAATGCAAAAGTTGGATCAGGAACTGACTCTGAGTCAGAGGATAAGTGATCGAGGAGAAAAACTGTAGCCACTAATCTTCCTTTCAATCAGAAAAATGTCTCTTTGTCAAGTGATGGGTAAGTGTGTCCAAGAACTGTGCTCAAGCATGGCTTCAAAATAATGTGGTCAAGTAGAAATAAAACGGCATTCAAATGATTTTAAAAGTTAAACAGTAACGGACAAAAGTACTTCAGTAAATGAGTAAATGTTAGAACTTTTCTGCAGATGCTGAAATCCATTTTGACCAACAGAAGGATCTTCTTCTTCTTTCTCGTCTTTTTGCCCAAATCTGATTTTCTAGAAACACATGTTACTGATAACTGATATTCAGTAATGACATTTTTGTTTTCCTTTATTGAGAAAACTTCACATCACAAACATTACAAACAAGACTGTCGACGGTGAAATCTGCACATCATCCACATCCCAACACTGTCGTTGCTCTGATGTGTTCCACTGTCATTTATTTGACTCTGACTCACACAGATGGTTTTAAACCAGAGAATAATGAGATCAAAACCACAGTCCACTCACAGATCTGTCAGAAATGCATTTCATGTTTGACATAAATGAGCGTCAACATTTTCTTGAGTACAGAGAGTTGGTGAAGAGTAAAAACAGGATGTAAATGATTATCCACCTGATAATCCAGGTGATCTTTAATCAGAGATCTGCACAGGATCAAGAACACGTTCTGGAAAATGACAAGTGTTGTAGAATGAAATCTGGAGGGACAGAAGAGATTTTAAAATCACAATAATGTGTTTAAACTTGTCATTTATACCTACTTTAACCTCCCATTATGGCCCAGGGTACATGCGTCAGAGTCAAGGCCCGGGGGCCGGATCCGGCCCTCCAGATCTTTACTTCTCTGAAATGAGCATCTGAATGGATGAGCTCGTTTGAACATTTCTGTAACTGTTGGATTGATTAGATTGGTTCATGAAAGTCCCATCTTTATGAAACAGGTCCAGTTTGCAGGTACGGTTACACGCCGTTACACACCGTTACAACCCATAACACTACTGTGGTTTCTTTTACACCAAAAAACACACAAATCATCAAACATTGGTGTTACTGTTTGCTGTGTTCTGTTTTAAATAGTTATTTTACTCATCAAAAAAGTACATGCATGCCATTTCACAAATGTGCAAACTATTTGTGCTTCTTGAAATCAACTGAAATGACTTTAGCTATAGCTAAAAAACATTTACGTATGCAGGAAATGTTTACGTCGCCACTGGAGGAGGAGCTTATTTAAACAGCTATATTTTTATTGAGTAACATTCCTGAGAATGAAATGACTCTCGGAAGAGTTGCTCAAGCGGCACAGGCTGCAGATCTGATGGTGATGTCCGTCAGAAGCTGAGCTTCTCCTCACCAGAGGATCATCTGGACTTTCAGGCAGAAACATTTCTCTGCTGGGTTCAGGTCAAAGGGACTGAAAGGAAAGGGTCCTCCCGAAGGAGGCGCAGGATCCCTGTGGAGGAGGACAGGATGGATGGATGGCTGGATCACACGCAAAGGGGGAAAGGGAGGAAAAAGGAAGGAGAGGAAAGAACCCCCCCATGTTGACTTGAGCTAAATGTAAAGCTGTGTGAACAGATTACAACATCTTCTCTTTTTATGGCTTGGGAACCGGATTCTGTTGCACATTGAATTCACACTCGTGGGCATCCATGTGCACAGACACACACAGACCAATGTTTACAAGACATAAACACTCATGCACATGAACACAGATATTCACTGGGGTGTCAAACTTAATCGCATAGAGGGACAAAATCTAAAAAGTCGCGGGTCGAACAGGATAAACATTTATTAAACACCCTACGACTGCATTTTTAAAACTTTAAAAACGTAATTAAAATGATTATGAGCTAGATAGATAGCATTACCTGTGATAATGCTAGTGTGAATGCTCTAAGCCAGGGGTCACCAACACGTCGCCCGCGAGCACCAGGTCGCCCGCGAGCACCACATCAGTCGCCCGCAGGTCTCTTCTTAAAATAGCACAACTCACTTGTGAGCTGCTCGAAAATTTTATTTTATTGTAATGCATAATTTTTTTAAATCACACCTGGCTTTATAAAGAATTAAAAATTAAAACATCTTAAAAATAGATGTTCATTAATTCTGAAGCCAAAAACGGCCTATCCAAATAGTTTTCTCCTTAACGAGATAATCAACAGTCGCATTTCCATTAACTCTGAAATTTCCCAAATTGGAATTGGGATATTAAATTCTCCTAATGGAAACACCATAATTTCGAAAAAAAGTTTTTGCGCTTAGAGGAGGAAATAGACATTTTTCGCAAAACTGTAACGGAAACACTTTTTTTTCGAAATAAATGCGATTCTCGGTATGAAGTGTCTGATCTGAGCGCTGCACAGCCGGGGCACCGAGAGGTCCCGCAGCGTCAAAGCGCTTTAAAAATTGCGGGTCATACGGGTCATTCGGAACCGCGCAGGATCTCCTCCTCCTCCTTTCCTCATCGCTTCATCTGCAGACGCACTTTTGCAGCTTGGAGCCTGAAGTCTCATGAGCGCGAGTGCCGTGACAGAAACTTGAATTTATGTTGTCGTGTTTTCAGACAGAAAAAAGGTCCAGATGCTTATTTGCTGCTTTTTCCTTTAACCGCTGAACAGACTCCTCCCTCTCCTGAGTCGAGCTGCGCTACACACGCCCCAGACAGAGCTGTGACGTCACCAGTGCTTTAAGTGGACAACAAGAAGTGGCGGTGCTCTCTTTATCGGAAGTCGAAACATAAAATAGAATCTTATGTAAATATTA
>NC_050519.1:22899899-22901516 GCF_002922805.2 Oryzias melastigma | reverse complement strand
TTTTTTTTAATTCCAAGAATTTCCATAAAGTTTTGCACAAATCTGTGATGGAAATGCAGCTAATAACAAAGGATGAGGCGTCCTCTTCTCCCTTTCCCCCATGGAAACACAGAGAATATTTGATTATTAGTTATCTTTAATAGAAACACAGATTACAAAAAAAACAAATAAAAAAGCTCGCATTTTTCAAAAAAAAGTTTTTGCGTGTAGAGGAGCTGGTTTTGGGGGCGTATTGAAATGGATATGGACATTGTTCGCAGAACTGTTATGGAAATGGACTTTTTTCTGATTAAATGCGCTTCTGAAGTGTCTGTCTGAGTACAGAACAGCGGGTGCCATGAGAGATCCCACAGCTGATCGTGCATCTCCTCTGTAAAATCAATAACCAAGATTTCCTCATCACTTCATCTGTAGCCTGAATACTTGTTCTGGACATTCTTTTACATACCACTGAACAGACTTCTCACTTGCATCTGAGACTGTCAGTGGACTCGCTAGCAGAATGCCAATTTTTAAAATGTCAAATCTGTAACTTTTTAAATTAAACATGAATAATAAAAAGACATGAATATTATTCCAGAATAAATCAATTCAAACCTCAAATAACTTTCAATATTTTACTCTCCATTAAAATATATTTTCAAAATTCTACAAGTTAAAAATAAGTACAGGATAACATCAGGCCATTAACAACAATAAAATAAAATGATCTGGAAGGCCGGATAGAGTTACCTGGAGGGCCGGATCCGGCCCCCGGGCCTTGACTTTGACGCATGCACACATGGGGTCGACCAATAAATCGGGGCTTATTTAGTAGGAAGCTGGTGCTCACACATAGAAAAGAGTTTTCAGCACAGAGAAGCTGTTGTACCATAAAATATACTACTATTTTAATAGACGTCTTCGTCTTTGACGTCTCAGTAGAATTACTTAATGTTAGCAAAAACCGTAGGAACAACAAGATCCTTCAAATTTTGGTTGTTATGAGACATATACTACTTTGTTACTACTTGGAATGGGTACTAAACAGAAACTCTGAGCCACGTATCATCTAAAAACGTGGATTGCGATGATTTGTAGCGGTTCAGATAAGAACGAGTGAAATAGTGGAGCTGCACGGAGCCTCCATCAAAATGCTGTGAGCAGAAGTTCTGCTGAACTTCACGGCTATAGATTCTAGTTCAGAGACCTGATGGATCAGAGTGATGTGAGTAATGTAGTAGTGATTAGCAGTGAAATAGACATTTACTTGAGAAAACTTGAGCTGCAGTGCTGACTGTCATGTAAATAAAGCCTGTTAGCCTCATTCATCCCATCATCACACTGGAATGTTTCTGGAAAGAACTGGTTTGTTTTTGAAGCATCTGTTCAGGTTTATGAACAGTTTAAATTCTAGATTTAGAAATCGTGTAATCACACTTTTGGAAACGTATTAGTTAAATTTAAGTTTGACATGCATTCTGGATTCCGCCACTAGACGGTCAAGTGGTTATGGCTGCTGACTCACATTCAGAAGGTCGTGGGTTCGAATCCCGCTCAGGTATAGTCCACATGAAATATTTGTTTTTAATTTTATATTTTATTTTTACCTCAAAACTGTTCAATGCAGGTGAAAAA
>NC_050519.1:22898303-22899768 GCF_002922805.2 Oryzias melastigma | reverse complement strand
GTTTTGAGGACCAGGCAGTCCTGGCCTACAAGACAAAGTCTACAAGAAAGACTTTTCTCCAGTGTGTCTGTGTTTTGTGGCATCACTGGCTGTCTTCAACATGCTGGTTGACCTTTTTAAATTGGGAAAATTGTCTTTTTACAGATGAAGGCTTCTTATCATTCTCTTCTTCAACGATTAATAGTTTATTAGTCTACTTATGTATAAGTATCATGTGGAGAGGATGTTCTGGCTGCAAATCCATGTACTGACATATCATCATCATAGGAGGAATCTGAGAAGATGAACTCTGATTCCACAGCAAAAGAATCATCTTCACTGCTCCCAGAGTCCACATCGAGGATTATTTGAAATAGAGCTAAGTGTTTCAGAGGAGTGTGAGTCTTGCTGATATTGGGATGTTTGTCTTTTTGACTTGAAGATGTGTCTATGTTTATAAGTCATAAACATGCACTATATGACCAAAAGTATCGGCTCACCCATCCAAATGATCAGAATCAGGAGTCCTAATCACTTGGTTTGACCACAGGTGTATAAAATCAGCCCTCAGACATGCAGACTGTTTTTGGAAACATCAGTGAAAGCATATTTTGCTCTCAGGATCTCAGTGAATTCCAGTGTTGGACTGTCATAGGATGCCACCTGAGCAACAAATCCAGTCTTGAAAAGTCCTAAATATTCCACAGTCAACTGTCAGTTCTATCAGAACAAAATGGAAGAATTTGTAACAACTTAGCCAGGATGCTGAAAGTCTAAAGAGGTCATAGACTTTCTGCAGTCAGTTGCTGCAGAGCTGCAACCTTCATGTGACCTTCAGATCAGCATAAGTACAGTACACAGTGAGCTTCATGGAATGGGTTTCTATGGCAGCAGCTGCAGCCACACATCAACAAGTACAATGTAAAGCGTGGATGCAGTGGTGTAAAGCACGCCGTCACTGGACTCTAGAGCAGTGGAGACGTCTTCTCTAGAGGGAAGAATCACACTTTTCTATCTGGAAATCTGATGGACCCGTCTGGGTTTGGAGGTTGCAGGAGAACGGGACGTTTCAGACTGCATTGGTGGAGGAGGAATGATGGTGTGGGCTTGTTTTTCAGACCCCTTAGTTCCAGTGAAAGGAACTTTCAATGCTTCAGGAGGCTAAAACATTTTGGACAATGCTCTAAACCTTAGTGGGAACAGTTTGGAGCGGGCCCTTCATCTTTCGACATTTTTGTGCACCAGAGCAGTGGTCCCCAACCACCGGGCTGCGGACCCATTGCCACCGGGCCGCGGAAGAATTTAGGGACTTTTTTTTTTATGAGTCAGAAATCTTTTATTTTGAAAATCAACCAGGTTTTCTCGATTATACTGAACGTTAAAAGCAGTCCAGTGGCGCGTCACACGAGAAAAGCTGCATGTGGAACCTTTCTCCACGAATGGATGGGATTAGTGCAGCAACAGAAGAACAGACGGAAAACAACTG
>NC_050519.1:22896640-22897854 GCF_002922805.2 Oryzias melastigma | reverse complement strand
TGCTGCATTAACATATACATGGGCAAGTTAATGGCTCATCAGTGACCCACCATGACACAACAATGGGCTCTCGGACGAGAGGGGGGGAACTCTTCCCTGTGCAAATTTGGGCAGGCTCAGGAATTCTAGTGTTAAAGAACGTTCATTCTATTTTTTCTTTTACTGAAAAATATGTTGTTGTGGATCAGACAATATTGAGTGTTCCATTAAAAACAAATATTTCGTAATTTACCAAAAGAAAAGCAACATGAATTTCTGGGTTAAAGCAATGTGTACATGAGATACAGTT
This sequence comes from Oryzias melastigma, assembly GCF_002922805.2. Lineage (NCBI taxonomy): Eukaryota > Metazoa > Chordata > Actinopteri > Beloniformes > Adrianichthyidae > Oryzias > Oryzias melastigma. The sequence continues at coordinate 22,897,565 of NC_050519.1, read as the reverse complement.
GCTGTTTTTATGCTGTGATCATTAAATAAAATTAATTTTGACCAATTTTTTTTACAATGAAATATGTTAAATTCAGGTAGATTCAGGGTGAGGCTGATGGACAGCTCATGTTCTCTGGATCTGTGAACATCATCCTCTAGACTCGAACAAACAGAAATATGTAAATTAATTAAAACAATGACATAAGTTTAATAAATAATAATGGTAATGAATGCATTCATGCAAATAAACCCTAAAATATAGCTGCTGCACAACTTTTGTACTTCATTTCAACACATTTGAAAGTGGGATTTTTTTCAGCAGGAAGAAAAAAAAAACCTTAAAACACATTTGATACATTATTGAGTTATTTTAATCACACAAATGGAAATCATCCAAACATGAAAGCATACTTCTAAATCCAAGGGGGCTTTTCTTCCTTGTAAAATGAAACAGAAGACAATCTTTTGACCTCCTCAGCCCCCATGTTTACTTTCTGCTCCTTCTGCCTTCTCCTGTTGTTCTTTTCCTCCTCATTTTTTAAATAAACTTAGTTTTTCTTCAACTCCTCACAAAGGCAAAACAAAGATAAAGGCAAATGGGAAAAGTTGCATTATCTATAAAATATTTTCATTTATGCACCGTGTTATGATTCAGATCTAAATCTAATTTCAGTCAATTTTTGTGACTCAGTAAAAAGGAACAAATTATTGGTGTTTGAATTCTTGAAAAAATTAACTCAGGGAGAAATCTGTTAGTAAAAAACACCTTTCTGATTTATGAAATTATCTTTGTCTTATTCACTTCCACTTAAATGTTTCCAACACATTGAGGGTTCATAACAGGGGTCTCAAACTTAATTAAACCGGGGGTCACTGGAGGCAGGGTCTGGGTGAGTCTGGGTGAGTCTGGGTGAGTCTGGGTGAGTCTGGGTTAGTCTGGGTGA
>NC_050519.1:22864188-22896492 GCF_002922805.2 Oryzias melastigma | reverse complement strand
ATGCACCGTGTTATGATTCAGATCTAAATCTAATTTCAGTCAATTTTTGTGACTCAGTAAAAAGGAACAAATTATTGGTGTTTGAATTGTTGAAAAAATGAACTCAGGGAGAAATCTGTTTGTAAAAAACACCTTTCTGATTTATGAAATTATCTTTGTCTTATTCATTTTCACTTAAATGTTTCCAACACATTGAGGGTTTATAACAGGGGTCTCAAACTTAATTCAACCGGGGGGCACTGGAGGCAGGGTCTGGGTGAAGCTGGGTGAGGCTGGGTGAGGTTGGGTGAGGCTGGGTGAGGTTGGGTGAGGCTGGGCCGCATAAGGATTTCCACAAGAAAAGGTCTGATAAAACATTCCAAGGTTCTCAAATATCTTTATTTTTAACACAAAATAATGGATTAAATAAATGAATTAATTAAAAAACAAATAAAAAAAACTAAATCAATCGGTAATAAATAAATAAAATAATAATGAGCATACAGCAGATACAGACGACTGAAGAAACCACATATTGACTGACTAGAGAAAACTCATTCTTTTTATTCATTTCAAATGTCTGTATTAACAGAGCCTCCTTCATTTCTGAGTTGAGAGCAGTGGAGGATTGTGGGCGCCGAGCGGAGTCATCAAGGTGCATTCACACCAAACATGATTCGCGTGGCAGAGGCGGCCAACTCCAATGTTATTCAATGGTCCAGACGCGCTCTGAGGCCAATTGAAGCTCCATGGCGCGATGTGAGCGAACAGCGCGGCCTGAAAGTCTGCCAGCAGCTCGGTTTGAGCGGTGAGGGATGAATCGGGCAGCACAGCCAAAATATAAATACCTGAAGTTTGACAGGTCGCTGCGTCACATCAGCCAATCAGGAAGTCAGATTTGGGCACGTGACTTTTCAGTGACTCGATCAGAATTCTAGAATACGAATCCAATTCGAGCGTTTTGTTCTGTCACAGAGCGGCGCTTCTCTGGCTGCACACATCACACCTGAAGCCTTCCTCCACCTGTTCCAACCTCGTTCATCTCTTTTCTACCTTTCTTCTTCCTCTCTGCTTCCTGCCGTCTCAGTGTTACTTCATTCCTCTCCTCTCCAGATCAAACCTCCACCTCTCTAGATGTCCCTCCACCTGATCACAATATCATCTACAAACATCACGATCGTCAGAGATTCCTGTTTAACCTCATCTGTCCGTCTGCTCATCACCATGGAAACAAGGAGCTCAAAGATGATCCTTGATGCAGTCCCACCTCCACCCTGAACTCCTCTGTCCCCCCTCCTCCTCATGCTCACATCCGGTCAGAACATTCTTATTAAACTCTTCCTTCAGGATCTCTCTGTCTGTTTCTGTCCTCACCATCATCATCTGCTTACAATCCAAGCTTTGCTCTCTTGAACACATGAGGTCCACTTTTCTTTTTTTCATAATGTCAACCTTAATGTCAAAGTTCCACATTCAAACTTACTACTCTACGCTCCACTCTTCCTTTGCTTTCTCTGACTGCCAGCAGACTCCTTCTTCTCCGTCTTTCACCAACTGTATTCCACGTTCCACCAGCTCCCTCCGCTCTGCTGCATCTGAGGTGGTCGTTGTTATCCTGAGCCAAAATGAACATTCTGATTCACATGATTGATTTGGGGCTGCACGGTGGTGCAGTGGTTAGCGCTCTCACCTCACAGCAGGACGGCTCTGGCTCCAGTCCTGGCTGTGGGACCCTTCTGTGAGGAGCCTGCATGCTCTCCCCGTGCACAGATTTCAGCTTTCTTTTGTTGTTTACACTTTATACCAGCATTAAAAGGGCTGTCAATAATAAAACAACAAGCAAAAAAAAGAAAACATACTCTTGTTTTTTATTTATTTCTTTTTGCTGGGTACACTGGTGTGGCCAATCACAGTCATACACAGTCTTGGTCTCCTGCTGGTTTGTCAGAAACCTCTGCTCCACCAGCTGCTGCATATAATGTGCTCAACCAATGAGAAAAAGCAAGAGCAGATGGAACAAAGCAGGACCATTCCTGCAGGACGAGTACTCACAGCCCTGCTGGATCTGCAAAGCTTATCCAAACCGTACTTCAAAGAAGGAAATATTTAGTTTGATGTGTCATTTTTTTAAGATGAAATAAACTATTATTTGAAAAAAAAGAGATCTCATTTTCTAAAGAGACAGGGTGTTTGTTTTAGTCAGAGTTCCTAATATGGTTTACCCACAAAGCTTGCTTTATTTTATTATTTGGCAGTAACATGATGCTCTGCTCTTTTCCATCAAAATACAGGATTCACACATGCAGATCCCAGTAGGAGATTCTCTGCTGGAAGATAGAAAACACACAGCAGGGGAGCCGGGCTAGACTGGAGAGCAATCAGGAAGCAGTATGAGATGCAGAAAGATGCACCGCAGATGGCCGTGTTTTATGACTTCCTCATAAGAATAGAAAAAAAACACTCACCTTTCTGACTTTAATGCTGCATAAATGCTACACACTCTTGTATTATGATGGAAATGATACATTTCCTCCTTAGTTTTCATCCATGACATTTACCAAGCGACCTTTGTACACAGAAGTCACAAGATTTGTTTGTTTCTTGCCAGGGCATTCTATCTATTCCATTTGATTTTGTTAGAACATTCATTCACTCATCTTCTAGGCCGCTGTTTCCCTTTCGGGGTCGCGGGGGTGCTGGAGCCTAACCCGGCTACTGATGGGCGAAAGCGGGGCACACCCTGGACAGGTCTCCAGTCTGTCGCAGGGCTTGTTAGAACATCTTGTCCATTTTTAGATATGAAACCTTACATCACTATCTTAAGTTCCTGGTTAGAGTTTGTGCTTTAGTATAAAAGGTGATGGTCCCTCCTAACAAGCAGAGACTCCTCTCCACACATTTTTCCAGCGTGGATTTCTTTTCTTTTACTCTGTTGAATGAATACCCTTGAAAACCCAAACGTTTCTTTGATGAGGACTGCGGTCCTTGATATTGATCAACCGTGACGGAATCATCGGACTTTGGTGGCCGGAAGACTCTATTCTAAAACATTTCAAAAGTATTGTTTGCATAGGTTAATTTGTAACATCAATAACATCCAGCTTTTGCCCCTGAAATAAGATCAGTGTTTAAAACAAACCAAAAAAAAGGATTTGGTGAAACCCATTATTACAAGAGAGTCCTGTGAGTGTAAGCTAATAAGCTGTGGAAGACCAGCTCGTAAACTGTGACCCACATCATTGGAAGACCAGTAAGAGAAGAGGAAAAATCTGGACAGGAATTCCAGCATTTGATTCCAGGGCTTGACTGAGCAAACTAGAAGAATTTAATCTGGAGGCAGAAAACAAACACAATGCTTAAAATAGAGCATCATGAAGAAAGGTCAGGGGTCAAACGCTCCAACAACAGAATGAAGAGCAGCTGCACCAATTCCATCAGGAAGGAAAACGAGAACTTCTAATTTCTCTGTTAATATGACCAAAAAAAAAACTGGTTTCAAAATGTTTTCAGCTCAAACGTGGAATTCCTGTGCTTTCTTCTCACTTTATTAGGGTTGGATACACAAAGCTGTTTGATTCTCATAAAAAATGAACGACTCATTAAAAACTTTGTGCTCCTTCATCAAACATTTTGCTTCAAACATTTTTGAGAGTTACTTTGGTAAAACAATTTATTTTCTGAGGCATTTGTCTTTATTTTAAGACAAATACAGCAGGAAAAAAGTAGATATTTCTTAAAAAGTTCCATCAGATTGTGTATAGATTTTGTCTTTGTTAGCAGTGGGTAACATGTTCTATAGCTTGAGGATTTTAGATTTTATTAGATTTAATAAAAATGGTTTTTCTAATTTCAGATTTTACACATAAAGCTAAACAGGAATTAGACAAATAAAAAATAAATACATAGAAAACTTTTTAAAAAGATAACTAAACTTTTCACTGAAATGTAAGTTCTGCACTGGGCTTCTATCATTTGAGATGGAGAGAGTTACAAGTCTCAAGTCTCACTCCGAACATCTTTTGATCTTAAAAACGTTTTTTATAAGATTTTAGCCAAAAATAAAAAGCCTGTCTTGTTTTCAAGGACAGTTTCTGCAGAGTGACAGAAATTCACCTCTGAGTTGTGAGCGGGAGTGTTGCAGCAGGGCAACCCCGCCCCCCTTCTCTTCCCCGTGTAGCAGAGCAGGAAGCTTGTGGCCCACCCAGCAATTTTCTACATCACAAATGTGACATTTTCTAATCCACATTTTTAGTCTGCTCCTGATTTGAATAAAGAAATATGCAGAAATTCCATTTTAAAATGTTTTTTCTTTGTGTATGTCCTGCTGGAACTATGTTGATGGTGTTTACGGTTGAAAAGTTACCGTACGTTAAAGATTTTGTGTTTAGGCGTCACCGGCGACGCCTCAGGAGTTGAAGGGTTAACAACCTTCACAGTAAACTGAAACACTTTAAAGTTTTATTCTGTTTGGACAATTCTTTAATGTTACGTTTCACTTTCTGTTCTCAGTGTCTGCTCTATGCACTGAATTCTATGCCTTAGTTTTATTTAGTTTGAGATTGTTTTTATGTCGTTAAGGATTACATCATTGTGTTGGTATTGTGTTGGTGGAGGCTCAGAGGCTGCAGATCAATGATTGTTTGAAACCAGGCAGCAGGAAAAATGAAGAACTTAAAAGAGAAAGTGTCTCTGCAAAGTCTTTTACAGAAACCTCAGAGGAAAACAGAACCAGCACATGACCACTGACTGTATATCAGAACTGGAATGAGTGAGTGTGACATCATCAGTAGAGAATGGTTTACTTCTGCCTCCATTGAATAAAAGTCAATTCAGTTGTATTTTTTGGTGACATTTGGAGCCAGAAAGGGTCAGTAAGCAGTGATTGGTCTGAGCTGATGTTTCTCCAGCGACCAGTTTCACCGATCAAGTCTAAGCTTGATGGAAGTCCAAACCACTGAAAGCAGGCGACACAAAATCTGTCAATCAAACGTCTTGATGTAAGACTGCCTACTTTCACTGAGGCATCCGATTGGTCAGCTTTTAACGTCAACTACTTGAACTACAGAAAACATTTTGTGAAAAAATGTCAAAAACGTGTTAAAAAAAAGCTGGTAAAGGAAGAATGGTTATTCTGACAAATAGAATGACTGAGTACTACATGGATAAGACAACTTTCAAAAAGAAACATATTCATAAACACAATGTTGTGTACAAATTAATATTTTGTGCTCAACATTTAGTTTTACGTTTAACATGTCCCTTTAGAATCTGACTTTTGAATACAAATTTGTCCCATAAGCAAACTTAAAAATACGTCTCAGGGTCTCAGGCTTATAGATCGAGTGCTGAAACACTGATTGATCAAACAGTGCTTACATGTTAAAGTTTATTTATTAAACCAATATAAAATAGAACTCTGTTGCCTACTCTGACATTTTTATTTTCTTTCATCATTTTCTTAACATCTCTCTTTTTCTGCTGTTAATATCTTTTCTTCTTTCCAGCAGAGCTTGATGACTTTCCTGCCGGGGGATCAATAACATTCTAAAAAGTTGAATTCTATCGTAGTTCAAAAAAGGAGTCTCTATGTGCACGCTCACTCAGTGGAATCGATGTTCCAGCACTGGATGTGTAAGCCTGTGACAGATTTTTGACAGTTTGTTTTCAAGACAAAGAAAAGTCACATTTAAAATAGACATGTTGAACATAAAACTGAATGTTGTATTCATATTTTTATAAAGTGAGGCATTAAATAATAATTTGTGCACATTTTTGTATTTAAGGATACGAATTTGTGTTTAGGAATAAAACTGTTTCCTTATGAATATTTTCCTTTCTGAAAGCTATCTAGTCTTAGCTGTTGATTTAAAAGGTAGCAGCCAGGTGTGCACGCCCTCACACACACCTGTAAACCTGACCGGTGGTTCAAAGATTTCCGTCTCAGGATTACACAGTCAAATAAAGCACTTGAACTAACAGTGTCCATTTCTCTGAACGTGCCACATACAGTTGCACAATAACTGTAGTGAAAAGCCTCTCAGGCAACAATCAGTTAAGACATAAGTGCAGCTGAATTGTAATAATGTTGACAACCACATTTCATATTCTCATTAAATTGTAGCTTTGGCCATGACTTTATTTTATAATGAAATACTTTCAAAACTAATGACACGCCTAACTGCTCCCAGCGTTTGTCCACGTTTCAGCCCGGTCTCTGGAGGTTTTGGTTTTAGTGCTAATTAGCATACTTTCACATTAAAATGAGGCACTGCTCCTGCATTAAACCTGTAAATTGGCATTAGCTTTTAGTGCAGCTTCCTAGAGCGGCTGCTGTCTCGCTTTGTAGCTGCGCACAAATAAATTTGTAAAAAAGGAAGAAGGCAGAAGAAGCAGACCTGGGATGAAGCAAGGACAATAAAGGAGTGAAAGTAATGAGGAGCAGGAGAAGGGCCAACCAGGAAAAAAGCCACGGAGGAGAAAGTGAGGAGGAGAACAAACTGAGAAGACTAGAACAGACTGCTTGATAGAAACAATTTGATTCAATTTTCCACTCAATAAAATACAACCATCAGCTCTCCACACACACGCACTAACACTGCCTCGCTCACACGCAGTGTCTGTCTCTGGAGTGGTCTTTTAATTGAAGCAGGTTACGGTGGTGTCTCAATGAAATTGGAAAACTTAATCAGCTGGAAAACGGTGTGTTTTCTTCCCTCCGGCCTCGCAGCAATCACTCGCTCTCCCTTCTCTCCGTCAGCCCGATATGAGATGGCTGGAATACTAATTTGTGCGAGTCTGCTCTGTGCATGTAATTGTTCCTCTGGTGTGTGTGTGCATGAGCCGCCTGCATCAGTCTGTGCTCTGTGTCAGATGTGCAGGCTCCTTGTTTAAGTAGAGAGGAACTCAAACCATAGATTCTCCTCTGACTGACACCCAGAAGGCTCCACTATGAGTTTGTCAGAACAAGACGCAGTTTTTAATCATTTGTCAGCGTGGTGAGGTGCAGGAAGGAGTCTTTCTGAACATGCAGCTGTGAAGGTGTCTTAGAATAATCTGACCACAAGGTCATTTTGGTTTGATAGGGGAGCAGAGGTTGTTAATCTTCTATTAGAATCCTATCTGAAGGTGTCAGTCACTTGGACAATTATTCTTCCAACCACAAAACCATTTTTATGATAGAGGCTTGTTTGAAAGGTTTGTTTATTCTACCTCATTGCCGTCTGTCCCCACTGCAACCCCCCCTCCCAAACCAACAAGAAGGCAGACTGAAAATCCTGATTGGTCATATCCAGTTTTTTTCCTGTGCTGTAAACCTGAATATTTTAAAACACAAAGTCAAGGCCCGGGGGCCGGATCCGGCCCTCCGGGTAATTCTATCCGGCCCTCCAGATCATTTTATTTAATTGTTATTAATGACCCGATGTTATCTTGTGTTTATTTTTAACATGTATAATTTTGACTGAATATATTTTTATGAGTAAAATATTGAAAGTTATTTAAGGTTTAAGTTGATTTATTCTGGAATGACATTCTTGTCTTTTTATTATTCATAATTATTTAAAAAGTGTTAAAAAGAAATAGTAAATGTCAATAGTCCTAAAAGCTAACAGAATGCTAAGATTTTTCTAGTTTAGCTAATAATTATATGATAGCTGTTTTGGCTAATTTAAGCTCTTTTTTCAGTTTTGTAGGCTATTTTGAAGTTTAGCTATTTTTTCAGCTACATGCTAGCTGTTTTGGGTAACCTAAGTTTGTTTTTTTTAAAGTTTTTTTAGACTAATTTGGCATTTATCTAATATTTTAGCTGGCCATCAGCTTCAGTGATTTCAGCCATCAGCTTCAGTTTTTTTTAAGCTATTAGCCTAAGCACTTTCAGCTATTGGCTTCAGTGATTTCAGCTATCAATTTCATCATCTTCATCTATCAGCACTAGCATCTCTAAATTCAGCTTACATCATTTACACTAGCATTATCACAGATAATGCTATATATCTAGTTCATAATTATGTTAAAAAGTTACAGTTCTAAAGTTTTAAAAATGTAGTTTTAGAGTGTTCATTAAATGTTTATCCTGTTCTGCCTGCGACCTAAGGTGTGTTTAGGATTTTGACCTCCTGTGCGATTGAGTTAGACACCTCTGGTGTAAGAGCAGCAGTGGTGATTCTGATCAGACAGCAGTGCAGCTTTTCTTCAGTTCTAACTGTATGAAACCCCAAGAGAACTGCTGTTGTTTTACAAAGGAATGAAGATGCTGTTCAGTTTGTAGACTTTTAGCTATAACCTATCAGCCGGGATTAGGAGAGCAGTCCAGCACGTCCACTGCTCATGTGAGAGTGACGACCTTGAGCAGCTGAACATGTCACAGGGTGGACAGACAGACTGACGCACACAGTTGAATGTAAACCTGTTTCATTTAGCGTGAGGGTGGAGACAGACTGTCACCCCCAGGCCCTAAAGAGGATGACTGATCGTCCAGTCTCTGGAAGCTTTGCTGTCCATGCAACATTACTCCACCCAATTGAGCATCACTTTATATTAATATGGCCATCAGTCTGGTTAGAAAAACACAGGCGAACAACAGCAGGAAGAAAAAAGGTTTAGTCCAAGTTTTACAAGGACAGAGAGGCGGAAACGTTAGAAAGTCATAGCAAGGGGCAGGAGTTGTCAAGTTCAAGGAGAACAGATGGAGGATCAGGCTCATCACCACGCTGATCAGCTGCTTTAGTCTGCTTATCAGAAGTTATTACACTGATAATTATAATGTATCCATCTTTGCTGCAGGTTCTTTCTGTTTTCATGTTGAGGTGTACTGCTACAGCGTGATCTCCACCTAGTGGTCAAACTGAAACGTCCTCCAGGAGAAGCAGAACAATGTTTCCAATGTTAATGATCTGAACATTTTAGTTAGAACTTCTCCTTTAGAGAATCCATGTAACACTGGATGATATTAACAATTGTGTAAACTGTGTTAACTCAAAATTGAATTGAATATAATTGTTTGGAGTGGATCGAAAGAATAAAAAAAATCATGAATCAAACCGATCCAGACTCTGGTAAATCAAGTCGATTTTGGAAATTATCATCAATACCCAGCCCTACCTTTTCACAGTGTCACTGTTTCATGGATTTTTTTCAGTGTAATTTTGCTTTTTTTTGGTTTGTTTTATGTCTGTTTTTTTGTTCCTTACTCTGTGATCTGTGTCCTGATTGGCTGTCGATTCTGTCAATCAATCTGCTCCGTATCTCATGTCCAGATTACACTCCGTTTATAGGCCTACTAAATCTACATAAATCTCAGATCACGATCAGATTTTGTTTCTATTCTATAATCCTAGACTTATTTTTCTATGAAGATTTAAACTTTCAGAGTTTTAGCAAGAGAGAAAAGTGTGAAAAAGTTCATGTCTGTTTGAGAAAAGTGTAGAAAGCGTCTAGTGAGGATTTTAAAAACGGCTGTAATTCCACTTAGCAGATGGCACCTAACATTTTTAGTACATGACCGCCGCAATAAACAAGAGCACAGCATTATACTGTCTTGATCAGACTAAAACACAATATTCAGCTTCTTATGTAATGTTGTGGACCTGTTCAGGGTGTAGCCTGCCTTTGCCCAGCAGTATCTGGGCTGGCTCCAGCAGCTCAGTGATTTAGTGAGTTGTTGAGCATGGATGTAATCTAATGTGTTTAGCTTGCAAAACCACCTTACACCAGTCTTAGAGGTCCTCCTCCAACTATATTTTTTCTGTTGTACAATTGTTCCCTGTAATTATTATGATTATGCAGTTTTAGCCAAAAATGAACAAAAGCTGTGTTGTTTTTAAATACTTATTTTCTGCAGAGTGGCAGGAGTCCATTTGCTTTGATGTTTAACCGTTACTCTGTACGGAGATGTCACACTCAGAACCCACAACCACTGTAAAGGCATGTGACCATGTCGACACAGGCAGGCTGCTGGGTTCAAAATGTAATTCTGGAAAAATGTGATTTTCATATAAAGCGGTCAGGCGACAAAGAATTTTTAATAACAAAAAATCACCTCAACAGAGGGAAAACTAAAGGAGCTGTGAAAACACAGGAGCTAGAGAATTCAACAAGCACTGGGGAAAACATACAAGACGAACCAACACTGAGGGAGGAATGCAGTCAACTTAAATAGGATGCAGCCTAATCAGCTGAGTGCAGACAGCTGTGCGTGCAGCAGAGCACAGGGAGGACTCACAGACTGCCTGCACAGAAACAAGGTGAAAACAAAAAGCAAACAAAACACACAGAACATAACACAGGCTGCTGGGTTCAAAATGTAATTCTGGAAAAATGTGATTTTCATATAAAGCGGCCAGGCCCTTCAGGCTATTTGTTCCCAGTTTTCTTTTTAAAGCATGAAATTAAACTGTTAGTGATAGTCTTCAGTCGTGTGGCCTGAAAGCATCTGGGGGCTCATGCAGGAAACAGTTCTTTAGGGGTCTAGTGTGTCTACTTTTTTGATCACCTGTCAGAAGGAGAACATTGGTGCAATCTGGTAGCTAAAGAGCAGGAAGGTCAATAGAAAAGCTAATCGCTAATGCTAGTTGTTAAAGTAAACAACAACTTCAGAAAAAAATGAAGCATAGTTCTTTGTGAACAAATTATTTATAACATGAGAAAAATAATTTCAAATTGAATGAATCATGTTTAAAGTCCCCCATGACATTTGTTTGTTAAAAAAATGTTCCCAGTAGTGTTTTATTTATGATTATGAAGTTTTTAACCAAAATCCCACAACCTAAATGTCTTAAAAAGACATTTTTCATGTTGATCTGAAGCCTCCGTTTCTAAAATCTCATCTGAGGGGGCGTGGCTTTTGAAGCTGAGTAGCCCCGCCCCTGATCCCCCCTGTCTGATTATGATACCAATAGTTCTGATCCAGATGTCAGCTGGACGAGGAAGTGAAGATCTTCATGGACAGAACTTCCTCCAAAATCCTGATTCTTTCTCCTTCCAGTTCACCAAAGACTCTTTTAGCTAATTCTCCAATGTTTATTGACTGTGATCAATACATTCAATCATTGGTTTCTCAGAGTTCTTGATAAAATAATCAAAGCTAACATCAAAATGCTCTTTCATTGATTTACAATCCTTTCCAACTGCGGTCAAATGAGCCGCCGTTCACATTTCCGTGGTCACATCAAGAAGCTCCGTGGAGTCTGGTGGAGATTTTCCAGCGTTCTCAGTCCTGCTACCGTAAGTATTGGATGAAACTCACACCAAAAATCCAGTGATGCTGATTTGACCACAGAAATGTGAACGGCGGCTCATTTGACTGCAGTCAATGTGAAGATACCATCTTCTCTTCTCCAGAACCTGAACTAGACACTAGGAACAGATGAGGGTTTAGTGCATGTGCAGCATCAGAGAGGGACTTTAAAAAAAGTAAAGATTGCTGCTCCAATAGTTTGAAAAGCCACAAAAACATGAGATTGCAATACAAGAGCTTGATCATAGGGAGTGAGAGGACAGGAAAAGGTAAGACCGAAAAGAGGAACTTGGCAGTTTATTTATGTTATGTTATTTCGTTGCTGCAATTGATGACTGTTTTATTAACCTAGTTGTGGCTGAGTTAGTTGTGTTTTCAGTGTGTAAAATACTTCCTTGAAATGGAGTCTTCCCTTAAAAGTCTTGGATTGGGTTGTTGGTAAAACTTGTTGACTGGAAAAAGTTTTTATGCAAATTAATGTTTGATTTACAATAAAGCAAAAAAGCCAAATAGAATGAAATAAATTATATGTGTGTGTGTAAATGTGTGGATGTGTTGGTGGGAAGCATTAGCTCTGGTTACTCATTGGCATCACAGTTTTGCTGGTTGTGTCATTTTTGCATTAAAGAGCCTCCAGCACAATGATACACACAAACACACACACGCACAGGGTTTGTTTCCACTTGACAAGGTAATACGTACGCAGAAAAGGCGTGCCTCAGGGCAGTGGGGCTTTCACTGCTCCGGTAAGCATGGACGCATGCACATGCACCCATGCGCGGTGTTTGCGCACATGCATATTTATGAGATTTTTGGACAAACTCTGCTCTTTGAGTTGCTCACATGTCCTTGCTTACGTGCACAGACACAAATGCGCACAGAACGAGCCGTGTGAGGGAGTACAAGCTGGATGAAGTGATGAGGATCCAAGTTTAGACCTCATTAACCGACGGCAGCCCTGGAGACAGAACGAGGGGATCTGAGAGAGATCTGGACAGAAATGAAAGTCAGGGAACAAACAGAAGAAACTCAAGCAACCAGAATCTCTGGATTCCAATCAATTCAGTTTATTTATAAAGGACCAGTTCATAACCTCGGTCCTCTCAAGGTTCTACAAAAAAGCAAAAAGTTTTTAACCAAAATATATTCATTACAGATCTTTAGGGACAATGCAGTCCAGATCTTTAACTGATTAAGCGAACCATCAACTCAAATTCTTAATTTGTTGAAAGCGAATCATTCTAAATGTAACAAATGACAGATTTTTTTTAAATGGATCCAATGTTTGACTTCTTTCAGTGTCTGGTTCTGGTCCACAGCCTGGAGGTTGGGGACTCGGGATTAAATGGGAACAGCCAGCAGGACAAGAAACGATGAGAGTGGAACACCTAAAACCTCAAAAGGTGACGTGGAGGGTCCTTAACCAAACATCCGTATGTGAGGAGTTCTGAGTGAGAATGTGTTGTACATCTCAACTATTACACATAGAAATAAAGTTTTTACAGCCATCAATCCATCAATCAAAGACTTCAGAATGACAACTAGGAAAAGAACAATGTTAGATGTGAAGAAAAAGTAGTGAAATCAAAAGTGGATGTTGTTCTCTTCAAGGACAGAAATCTTTCTGTAAAGATTTAAAATAGTGAGGCTTGGTGCCTTTGGATTGGTAACTTGGCTTCCAGTGTGTCCCTCTGATGTGTCTCTGCTCTGTTGATGCTCAGGTTGGGTTTAGCTTTCTTTGTTTCTTCATATTCTGTTCATCTTTACTCCAGGCTTCACATTTTTAATCACTGTGTTTGATCTCTTTGTCTTTGATTCTTTTGTCTTCACTCTTGTTGAATCGTGGTTCAGTTCAAACTTTAAAATCTTGTTTTTTGTTATCAGTTTTTGTATTTTGGAATTAAATTCTTCAAATCATTATCTTACCTTTATTTCTTAAAGGAGCCTTGCATCTAAAGTAACAAACTCCTGTTTGAGCTGGAATTTACTGAAGACAGGACACAACTGGAAGATATACGGTATTGTGCATCTAAAATGAGTGCTGTTTTGCTGAACATCACTAGCTCTGTGGATAAATTGAGTATTGTTTTAGACTGGGGACGGTACTGTCAGAGCAGACTCTTGGAGGGGCGGTTCACATCGTGATGACGTCAGAACGTCTCCACCCGCTCGTTTTCATGGGTATGGGAGGGGCTGCTGCAGACAGCGCAGGTTTTTAGAGGATTACTCTTAAATGCATGAATGGATCAAAATATCCCTTTGGGGTTCTTTATAGTGAGTAATGAACAGTAAAATGCATTTAAAACCTCAAAAAGTAGAATTTTCATGGTAGGACCCTTTAATTCATATGTTTTATGAAAGTTATGGAATAAAATTGCATTGTCCAAAGACAGTGTAAAATGAGACATAAAGAAGGTGTTAGTGGGGTTAAGAATGGTAAATGGTGTATACTTGTATAGCACTTTCTATCTTCCTTAAAGGCCCAAAGCGCTTTACGTTTACCCAGTCACACATTCACACACTGGTAGTGGCTCCACTGACAGACGTTGGTGCCAACCTTCCACCAGAGGCAACTTGGGGTTCAGTGTCTTACCCAAGGACACTTCCTCACAAGGCGGGAATATAACCTGCAATCTTCTGATCAGGAGTTGACCGCTCTACCACTGCACCACGGCCGAGGAGTTAAAACTAAAATTCAATTTGGAAATTTTGGTGACAACTGCAGCCAGAATTTATGCCAGAAATGGGAGATTTGGCCACACCAGTGCTGTCAGTACGCCTTTATACTGAAGAGAAGTTACATTTAGAATTGATTTCAAAATACTGCTGAGTTTACCGTTACTAGAACACTTTTGCTATAAAAAGGTTCTCCATCACTTTTGCCGCGTAATTTTTACCCGATATAATATACCCCACTTGAAGTGGAAGGCATCCAATGGAGGAAATACTAGCAGGACTTCACTCAGGACTCAATTACTTGTCTTCCACTCTTTTATTTGGATTTTTCTCTCATTTCAAAATGGTGATTTTTTTCCAAATAGAGTTTAGCATTTTTTGTGAGCAACCAGTGAGCAAACAAGGTAAAAAAACCTGTACACAGATATAAAAATAATGAGTATTTTTCATTTAACAAATTTTGTTTCATTCTTAAATAAGTTACTATAAATAATTACATTTCAAACAATAGCATTACACAAAGTTACATCAATCAAAAAAAAAAAAAAATAGAAACAGAATAAATTTAACAGCGTGGATTTACAAACAATTCACAACCAAAATGCGCATTTGAAGCCGCAAGAAACAGCTGATCGATACAACACCCCGTTTATTTCCGCATCTTACCAGCTGCCTCTCCACTTTTCCTTTTAGATGCCTGGGAAAGTCTCGCGGTTGATGAACAGCCCCCGAAGCTCGTTTCTGTCTGATGGGTGTCAGATCAATCTTTTCTCCAAAAGACACCCGAATCACTGTGTGCATGTCGGCGCGCTGACGTGGTGACGCAGCTTTATTGCTCACCTGGCGCACTTGACCTACTTTCGCCATCATATTTTCTTTTTTAAAATCTCAAATATCACAATTTACTTCTTAACTATTTAATTTCTGTTACAATCTTATTTGTTTTCTTTGTACTAATATTTATTTATTTTTGTATCTTTTTATTTTATTTTTTTGCGTTTTATTTTCTTTAAAATATATTGAAGCCTCAGTTTCTCTGAGTTTGATTTAACACCCAATGAAAAGTATTTGTCATAAAAAATAGATCAAAATATGACAAAACATGATAAATTATAATAGTTTACTTTTATTTTCAACTGTGGTTTATGTAACAAAATGGAAAATAAAACCATGCTAGAAAATGACTGTGAACAAAAAAAATCCTAGAAAGTAAATAATGATACTGGAGACTTGGCCTTTGGTGCACCCATTCCTGGGACATTTGAAGCTTTACACAGGGTCCCATGACACTCAGGAAAATGCTACATATTCAAAATCATGTAAATACTTTTGCTTGGGTAAAAGCCCCTCTCTCGTCTCTGCCCCACTCTCATGGACAATAACCAGCTGGAACTGTCTCTCACTTGTTTACACACTGGGCTAAGGGGTATTTATTTATTATTATTATTATTATTATTATTATTTGTAAATGTGAAGTATGGAGTACAGATGCTTTAAACGCAATTTCGTTGTTTCTCTGTGACAATGACAATAAAATTGAATTGAATTGAAATCAACCAGCGATAGTGCTCTAGGGTTAATGGTGTGAGACCCAGATCAGATCTGCCATTGGTTCACAAACCCAGCAGAATTCTGAGATTTCTGAAATTGTAAATGGCGTATACTTATATAGCACCTTACTACCTTCTTAGATGGAACGCACTGTAGAGTCACAGTTCCCTTCACACACTGAAGGTGGCTCCGCTGCCGAACACTGGCACCAACCTATAACCAGGAGAAATGTGGGGGTCAGTGTTTTGCCAAAGGACACTTTGGTAGAACTGGTAGAACCTCAGTGAGATCCAAACAGAATAATACGGTTTCAGCTGCTCCACAGATAGAAGTAGATCCCTGGTGAGTTTGGTTTATCTTTATGTCTAAACGTACATCATTTCTGGGGCCTTTCTTTGAGTGTCTCCCCCTGCTGGTTCACCTGAACGAAGCGCAGACCCAGCAGGAGATGAGTGCAGAAAGAAGAGGTTGGGAGGGAAGACAAACCACTAAACAAGACAAGAGCATGACGGAATGGTTATTCTCTCAGTGCCACGTAGCAGCCATATTTCCCTCAGTATAGTCATCATCTCTCTGTCTAAACTAGACTCCTCTGAATGTACGAGACTAAGTCAACAAAAGCTTTCTTTAAGTTAGCAAAGGAGTAAGTAGTAGGTGTGTGCTTAGAGCTGTGACAACAGAGGGATGACCTCTATTGTGAGAACTGTGTTGTTATGTAGGTGGGCAGGAAATGGAACAGACACTTTCAAATGCCTCATTGTCTTCACTGACAGACTGTTCTTCTTGTGGTTCCTCTGTCTGCCACTGTCCTCTTCCATTTTCCTTCCACTGACAGACTGATATTACCTTTTGGAGCTGAGCAGAGAGGACATAGGGGAGTGAGGAAGACAAACAGAGTTAGGTATGAACCTAAGGCGGTGTCTGAACACCACACAAAAGGTTCAAGAACTGGAGGCAAACAGTGAGAGACGCTCAGAGATAAATCCTGGTGATACGAGTGTCTCTGAGCAGCATAATGAAGTTTAAAATGTCTGGAGTCTGCCTCAGACATCATGGACTTCATCTGGAAGCTCTTCCTGGGCAACTTCGTCTCCTCCCAAATCTGGGCTGTATAGGATACATTGGTGAATGAAATAAACATACACCAGTATTATTATTGTTCACGTGTACCAATATTAAAAATATAGTATATATAAATATACTTAAGGAGCTCATATTCTGAATAAGACACGACCAAATCAACACTATGGCTTGATCATAATAGCCTGATTAAGATCATAATCAGAGTAGTACATGTGGGACATGTGGGCTAGCTATGCTGTTTCATCTAAAGCTGTATTTCTCCAGGATGGACGGCTCATCTGAGTTACAGGTTCCTCCTGATCCAGATGCTCTGATCTGACCAAAAACCATCCTCCTTTTTCAGCTGCTTGTTTAAACTTTCAGGGTTTGGTTTGTTTCTCATGCTTAATGAAGCTGTTGGTGTACAGAACAAATGTGTGCAATTTGTAAGTCCAAAGTCTTAGACCAACAGACAGAGTCCCACTTTGACAACATTGAGCATCTGATCCAGAACCAGACTCGTTAAGGTCATCCAGGAGTCTATCTGATTGGAAAGTAGACACAGACAGGTAAACCTGCATTCTGAGAAGTTCTCAGTTTGAAGAATGTGGCAGTTTAGGATCTTTGATGAGCTGTAGATGTGAAGAGTAGAGTTTTGTACTGGTCTGATGTTGGACCTTTAACTCCTTCCACAGATTCACTATTGAATGAAGTTCCAGAGACTGGCTGGACCACTCCAGAACCTTGAATTCCAGGCAACGTGTTTGGAAACATTTTAATTTTCATGGACAATCCAGACATGTTTCATCTTCATTGTCCTTGCTGATGAAAGGAGGTTTTCAATCAAAGCTTCACTAAACATTGCAAAAAAACAAACAAACAAACATAAACAAAAAAAACAGACCCAAACCATGATGTCCCTACCCCGTGTTTTACAGTAGATATGGTGTTCTTGTGACTTAACTCAGCATTCTTCTTTCTTCAAACACGGCGAGTGGCGTTTATACTAAAAAGTCTCATTTTGGTTACCACATGACTTACTTCCAGTCCTCCTCTGGATCAACCAGATGGTCTGGAGAACTGTGGACAGATCTGGATATGCTGGCCTAAGAAGGAAGACCTTCAGAGAACTGCAGGATTTGAGTCCCTGGTGGCTTAGTGTGTTACTGATAGTAGCCTGTAGTACTTTGCTCCCAGCTTTGTGTAGTTCATAGACTGGGTATTTTTAGGCGTTTCTACACATTGTACTTGTGATTATTTTGACCCCACTGGTGAGATCTTGCAAGGAGCCCCAGATGGAGGGAGATTACCAGTGGTCTTGTATGCCTTCCATTTCCTAATATTTGCTCCAACAATTGATTCCTCCACACCAATATGCTGAGTCAGTCTTCCCAGTCTAAAGGAGGTCTACAATTTTGTTTCTGGTGTCCTTTGACAGCTCTTTGGTCTTGGCCATAGTGGAGGTGGAGTGCGAGTGTTTAAAGGTGTCGACAGGTGTCATTTTACAGTTCAGTTCAAACAGGTGACATTAGGACAGGTAACAAGAGGAGGCAAGAAGGAACAGCCAGAAATCTTTCATGTTTGTCGGTGACCAAATAGTTATTTTACCGAGGAATTTAACTATTATTTAATTTTAAATCTGTCAATGTGATTTCCTGCCCCCCCCAACCAACACATACTAACTATTAAGTGAGAAAACTCAAAATTGATGGCTGACTAAATGCTTGTTTTGGTTGACAGAAAACTTTATTTTCATAAAATTGATTCTTAAATTACAACTTAAGGAAGTCTCTGTTGGTTCCTAAATCTTTACTGCAACAGTTTTACCCAAAAACACATTTATGTTAACACCAAACCCCGATACTTTAAAGCCTTGCTGTTATTCCGGCCACCTGAGTGTGTTTTTGAAGAAAGCTAGAGAAGATCAGAGAAGCCAGAGCTGTCAGTTTATGGGCATCATGACAGTTTTATAGCGACAGGATGTGGAAGTCAAACAGGACACAACTAAGCCAATGAAGCCACAAAAAGACCCATTAGAGGAGACAATAAAAGAGAAAAGGGTGACAAGGCTGTTTGTCCTTCAGTGGTGATGGTATCTGGGCTGGTCTGAGAATGTGTGACGAGTAAAGCATGAAAACAACAGAAGAGACTGACGATGTCCATGAGACTTGGGAAGAATTACAAAGGAAAGGGAGGAACTGAAAATTAAAGGTTCAAATCAATGTTTTTACTTCAGCTATCAACTTTTCTACATTCACTCAGGTTAACCCTTTAACTGCCTAAGAAAGAAATCACCATAGAAGCTATTTTCTTCTGCTGCTTCTTGCGTTAGTAAGGAGCCCCTAAAGGGACATCAAAGTAAAAAAAAAAAATAAATGAAGTGAAAAAGAAAAAGTTCTGGTTACTAACTAGTAACTGGTGCACACCAGAAAGTAACTGTTTTTTTTTCTAAAAATTGAATTAACAAAAAAATGCTCTGGTTACTAATTGATGCATATAGTTACTATCTGGTGCGCATCCCTAACTAACCAGAATAATTTTTTCTAATTTCAATTTAAAAAAAACAAAAAAAACTTTTACTTAAACTTTTTTTTCTTCAATTTCCTTTTAGAGGCTCTGTACCTCTTGAAGTAATACACACAATCAGTATCTTTAAAAACATGCTTTCTAAATGTTTGATTGAGCAGGCAGTCAAAGGGTTAACCTTGGTCATCAGTTTTATCAAAAAGAAAAGTTTCAATTGGGATGTCTGCCTCCAGAAGAGAAGCAGTGAATTGGTTACATTGGTCTGGATTCCCTTCAGCTATCAGGCTTTCTAAACTAGACTCCATTCTAGTTTAGGAAATATTGGGCTGAACTCTTTTCACAAAATGCAGAATTACTACAAAGGTAGGTTTGGAAATGTGTCATTCTTTTCTGTTTATAAGAGGAGGAAACAAAGAGAAGCTCAAAAAGCTGAAATGGGATTTCTTTTTTTTTAAGTTTTCATCAGAACTCTGGCTGCTGTTCTTCAGACCAGCAAGAAAACGACTAAAGTATTTAAATAACACAGTAATGGACTCATTTCTCTGTGTCTCTTAGAGACAGAAGTATGCTCCTGGTTTGTGCCATTCCGGTCAAAAATGACGTTATTGTCATCATTGTCGTAGTAGAACAATGAGTAGAACTAGTAGAACAGAAGACAAAAGCTGGTGAAAGTCAAGGTAGAAGGTTTTTATGATTTGGAAACATGTCTAGTGTGGTAATTATCTTACATTAATATAGAAATGTAGCTTATTGTCAACACTATGAATGGATACTTTGGTACCACAAAATAATTGAAATGTATTGGACCAAGTACAGAACCTTGTGGTACACCACGACAGATTCTGCTTTGTGAGAAGTACTAATTGAAGTTACATTAAAACTAAATCAATGCTGTTCCTGTGATACCACATGATCCAGTTTCAACAATAAGAATCATGATCAATCATATTGTTATGTTTCCTTCAGCAGAGCTGTTTCAGTGCTTTGATGTGCTCTAGATCCTGTAGAGACGGGAGTATCGACACAAAAGAGTGGACATTTAGATCCCTGCACAACACCAATTTCAGTAATAAATACTATACTGAAATTTTGATTTTGTGTCATTTCTATGTGAGCTATTCCAGTGTTTTGTGCCATAACAGCCCCCAGCCCACACATATCGACCTGCTCCATCAGTCACATGACCGGAAGGGCTGCAAGTTGGCCACATTGACTGTATATTGATAACTGCACAGAGTGAGTGTGACATCACCCATTGAAAATTGCTTACTTCCAACTTCAGCTAAATGAAGTCAGTTCAGTCGCTATTTTTGGGGGGGATATGGACGACGCCAAGTTGGAGACTGATGATAGTGATTGGTCCACGTCGGTCTGAGTCAACGTTTCCACGGCAACTACTGTTGTCAATTAAGAGTGATCTAGTTTGACGTCCACATTCCTTCCATAGAAAACGGAATCGGGAGAATCTGTCAATCAACTGAAGCATCTGATTGGTCAGTTTTTAACCTGAATAACTTGAGATTAAGAATCAAAAACATGTTTTAAAATCAGAGGATTGTCATGAATGTGTTCAGAAAAATGTATCAGATCAAGAATGGTTATTCTGACCAATAGAATGACTGAGCAACAGCTGTTTGCTTCTCTATAGCAGTCTGTGGGATTTTAGCTTCTTGGAGAAAGCAGGTACTTCCTGTTTGGAATACAAAGGGGGAGGAGTCACTCAGTCCAGTTCTCAGGTACAGTCAATGGTTGTTTGTGATAGTTTTTTTTTTATTGCCTTGTATATTAAAATTGTTACCTGGTCAGCATTTAATGGTATTTATTTTTAGGATAACAAACATTATGCTTGAGAAAAAAATTTCACTCATAAGATATTTTATGTTAAAAGTCGTCCTATCAAATCTTAAAAGTTTGGTGTTGCCCATAAATCCAGACTGAAACTCTAAAAGTAGCTGACTTGCATGTTTTCACTGTCTAATTTCCTTGTTATTCTGGTAAATTTTGATCTTTAAGTGACGATTGAGTTTAATTTTTACAGAATTTCAGCCTCAGCTCATCTTTGTGGGGCTTAGCTTTGGCTGAACCACAATCATTTTTTGGAAGATGCTTCTTTTCTTTTCTGGTCAGATATTCGGTAAGCTTCAGATTATTGAAAAAGCATGAAACTAAACATTTTTATTGAGTGTGCTCTGATCAGGAACAGATAATTTGGGGTAAAACAGACAAACACCAGTTTAGTTTCAACAAAACCCATAACACTTTGGTTTAGTGAGACTTCACAATCCTAAACCTGGAGAACAAACCCTATTCACTACACTTTGGTTACATTCATAGTCCCTCTCCTCTCAGCCTCTCTTGCCTCCACTGCTCTGTCATTGGTTTTGTCGTGTCATGCTTATTACTCAGACAAGAGATGAGCTGCTTCTCAGCCATTATGACTAAACTCAGATTGATGCCTCCATTAATTAAGCAGGATTTTCTTTTATTTCCAAAAAGGCCCATCTCTCCCTGCACAGGCGGCCTGGCAATTACAATGTGTCCTCTAATAGATGGCTTTCCTCCTGCACTGCTGATGGGATGGATGTGGAATTAGAGACTCAAGAAACAAAGCGCAGAGAGGAAAAAGTGAAAGGTCGAAGGAAACTCCAGAGGTCACTCAAGGGGTTTCTACAACAGGAACCTTCAGGGAGCAAATCCTTCTTTATTGAATGACCTGATTCTGTGTGCAGTCTGCTGATGACAGACGCACAAGTTCCTGTCAAACCACTTTTTCACTTTTCATTGTCAGACTTTCATTTAATTCAACTTGTCACTATAATAAAGTTGTATTTTAGCATAGGAGAGGAAAGTACATTTAAAGTTCTGTCTTATATTCCGTCTTATCTCTTACAACTTGATCTCAGGCTTGCTTTGCCACCGTCTCCATTACCCTCACTATCCAACTCCAACGACTTTATTTGTAAATCAATCATTCAATCATTTGTTTAACATTCAATCATATAATGTAATAGTTATTCTTTATTCTAAATATCTAATTATATATTTAATATATTATTATTTTAATAAGTGTGTAAATGAAAAATAAAAAATGGTGCAGAAATAAAAAAATAAGTAGACGCACAGCTGAAAAAAATCTCTTTAAAATGTAAAGACAGAAATCAAATTTAAGTGAAATAAAAACGACTTGATTTGTGTGTGTCTATAACAATTGTTTCATTTACTATATATTTTATACACATATTTTTAATGTTAAATATCAAAATATTTTTATTACGTCAAAGCTTTCTTGATGAAAGCTCATTAAATTTTCTTTTTTATTCCATAACAACGCATTTATTTTGCTCTGTTTTATTTTAAGTTGTTGCTGACACTTTTTGTTCTTTGACAAATCAAATTATGGAAAATTAGTTTAGAGTATTTATTAATATTTTACAAGAATTATTTTGATTTTTGATTTTTCTGGAAATATTAAAAAAATATGATAAGGAAGATAATATTTAGTATTATTTAAAATAATAATAAAACATAAAAATATTTAAAGAAATTATGAAAAGAAAAATAATATTTATTCTTATTTAAAATAATATTAAAACATATAAATATTTACATTAATTATGATAAGAAAGATAATATTTTTAAAATATTTTAAAATCAACAACAATAATAATATTAATAAGCATAAATTAAAATTTAATTTTACTTTAGAATCATTTTTTTTATTTTAACAAAAACATTTTTGATACATATTTAATAAAGCTTCATAACATTGAATATATTTTCTTAATTAAAAAGGGATCCAATACATTACGAAATTCATAAATATGTTAATTCTTGTTCCTATCTTTAAATTAAAAATATTTTCAAAAAAACAATTTGGTAAAAAATGTCCATGATTTTTTTTGCCTTTATCTACATTTAAAAAAAAACAATAATATTCATTCAAATGATATTTAAAGTGATAATAATAAAGTTTAAATGACAGAATGGCCCACATGGTTTGAAGAGGAATCTGAGAGGAAAAATAACTTAAACGGAGTGTGGAGTGTGGCCACTTGGAGGCGCTCTGACATTACACATTAACTAACAGCCTACACACACAAACACACACATGTATGCATGCATGGCTGTGTTTTGTCCAGTTCTTTGTTTCCCTGCAGGAGCAGCTCTGGTCGACGCCTCAGATTTCTCCATCTGATCGATGTGACGTCTGATTTATGGAAACAGAAAACAGAAACTCTGAGAGTTTGGGTCCAAGACAAACATTTCACAGAATCCAGAGGGGAGACGAGGAGCTGGTTTGTTTTTGGCATGTTTGAACGTCCATCTGTAATCTAATCATCGATGTTCTGTGTCCTTCACTGCCCAGAAGAACTGATACTGTTTGTTTGTGCATGCATTCATGTGCACTGATGAAAAACACTGATTATCATATTAGGAGAACAGTTCTTTTTCATTTCTGAATCATTAATGTGGTTCCTAAAATCTCACGATCTTGGTTAGAGAATGTGTTTCCTGATTGAAATAACAAGTTTCCAGGTTTGATCGTGGCATCTGTCTGTGCAGAATCACTCTGGAGCTCAGGATCAGCAGCATCTCTCCACCTCTGCTGAGATGAGCAAAGCTGTTTGCTCTTACCTCTCTCAAACACTCGTGTTCCTCGGTCCTTTTCTTTCCCTGTTAGCTTCTGGGCATGTGGGACAGCAGCTGCATGGACAACTGCATTCCTTAATGATGCATCCTCTGAGGGGGTTTGAATCTTCTCAGGTGAATTGAGCCTGACAATGTTTCAGATAACCCAAGGTGCATTTAAACTAACCAGCAGTGATCTGTTTGCGTGCACAGATTTTCATATTTGCCGTGTCAGAGCCGGTGATTGACTGTGTCCTTCCTGATCTGCAGCTTGAGAATGTAAGGCAGCACATGATTTACAGCAGTGAACACAATGAAACCGGAGGTAATATGAGTCTACAGGAGTTTAATCAAGTCAGAGTCAAACATCTGTCTCACCTGTCTGAAGATTAGAAGTTCTGGATGTTACCAAGCTCACATTTAAAATGTTCAGGTACATTAGCTTGGTATTGTCTAATTGTGTTCATCATTCAGTTAGTAATAACCAGATCTAACACCTTGAGTTTTGTATAGAACAGAGGCCCCAAACATTTTCTTGTGAGGGAAACAAAACTGTTTTCTTCTCTGATGGGGCTGAGATCAGTTCGTAAAGTGTAACAATCACAGCCTAAACGTAAACATTTACGGTTTTCCAGAAAGACACACATAGCAAAATTTGAAATAATTCATTTCTGTGATATTCATAGAAAAAAATACTATTAAAACATTTTAAAAACTAGATATATCGCATTACCTGTGATAATTCTAGTGTGAATGCTGTAAGATGAATTTGGCTGCTGAAGATGATGGTGCTGATAGCTGAAGATGCTGAAATTAATAGTTGAAAATACTGAAGCTGATAGCCAGCTAAAATATTAGCTAAATGACAAATTATTCAAAAAAACTGAAAAAAAAATTAGCCAAAACAGCTAGCATGTAGTTGAAATAATCGCTAAAGCCAAATTGGCCAAAAAAACAAACAAAAAACTGGTACAATGCCTAATTTAGCCAAAACAGCTAAAGTTAAAGTCCCACGATTCATCACGCATCTAGGTGTGTGAAATTTGTTCTCCGCATTTGACCCATCCCCTGGGGGAGTGGTGAGCTGCTGATACAGCTGCGCTCGGGAACCGTTTGGTGGTTTAACCCCCGAGTTCAACTCCTTAGTGTCAAGCTGGGTCCCATTTTTAGAGTCTTAGGTTATGACTCGGCTGGGATTTGAACCCACAACTTTCCAATCTCAGGGCGGACAGAAGGCCACTGAGCTGGTCCAAAGGATAAAGGTAAAATACTAGCTAAGCTCCAAATGTGGAGGCGGGCCCGATCCGGCCTGTGGGCCGTAGTTTGAATGAATAGAATGAGTTTCATGCACATATGCTCAACTGTTATGCAGACGTTTTCTTGTTCTGGTTTGTCGTTTAGAATCCCTTGTGTCCAGAATAATGAAGATTTCGGCACTATTTATAGCCTTATCATTTCCACCGTACTATAGACGCATCCAAACGTGAATCTGCATCCGTTCAGGAGCCTCTCAACGTTTCCTTCAATGATTCCTTTCACTGTCTTTGTCATTCCCAAACACCTTCTGGCATTTCTGCACCTCCGGGTGGAAAAAAATCTCAGTGCAGAGATAAATCTCCTGACACCTTCAGCAGCTTGTCTGCTGAGTCCTGAAGGCCTCCCATCTTACCTCCACTCTCTACTGCACATGCTCCTGAAGCCTCGGCTAGACTACAGTACAATGAAGAGGAGCTGGCATGCAATGTGAGAAAACACCAAAACTGCATCAAATTGATGACCTTGTGTCTTTCCTCGTGTTGTCTGCATGTCTGAAGTCCTCCTGATTGCTCTGCTCCACGATTCTACCAAGCGATGTATCGTTGCTGTCCTGATCTTCTTGACTAACTCCTGCAACACCTATTGGTATGTCAGAAGACCATTTGCAGGAATTCCTGGGATTGTTCCATTCGTCCAAGATTCACACCCTTTTTCTGTCTGACAGAAACTCTGCCAAATGACTACTGCAGCCCTCCCTGATCTACTCAGCTGCTTCTAGAATTTATATTTGTCTTTTATCTTTGCCATACACAGAGCTTACCGCGTGAAATTCCTTTGGTACCCGTCTCTCTTCAGTCTGGGATAGGTTCACTAAAACCTAGTCCAGTTCTGGTAAGGGCTCATTCTCATTGGCAAACTATAACCCCGGGCTCCCACGGCAAGCTTTACTGCTCCATAGCCAACGGGAGTCATCTGCCATAGCCCGACCGCTCCTGCGTCACACTTGAGCTCTAACTCTAGCCGTGGAAGCACAGGGTTATGGTTGGACCTTCATATCAGGTCCAGCCTCAAGGTGATCCCAGTATAAAGAGGGATTAGGATGAAGCTTGTTCATCTGAGATTAAGTCAAAGTAAAACCCTTGTCCTCTACACCCAAAAGAACCAGTGGAGGAGGTTTGGAAATCTGGAGAGAATTCCCCTCTGATGTGACATCACGGAACATGTTGGTTTTCTACCCATCAAAGTCAAGGCGATGGGCGAAAAGATGGAAGTCTAAGCATTTCTTTACTGAAAACACTGCACCTGCGACCCAGGTGGAAGACAGCGACTGGATTCATAAAGAATTCATAGTTGATTCCAGGTCCTGCATCCTCAGAACAAGCCCACATCATCACCCTTCCATCCCCATGCTTATGCTGCCCTTACAGATGGACATGAGCTGTCTGCAGGTGAATAATGGGCACACAGGACCTGCAACACATTTTTAGATTGTGGACAACTCGGTGAGCCCATAAGACGAAAGTGTTTATGCAAATTTCTCTGCGGGTTTGCTGTAGGTAACAAGTTGTAGTGAACACCGTAGCAACACTTAAGAGTAAGTGAAGTACAGGCACACTGTTTTAATCCTCCCCAAACCCTTGGAGCCGGAAGTCCTGTTCTAGTGATGAGTGTGAGCTCCTGATTGTTAGAAATGAGGAAATTACAGAGTGTAGGTTGTGTTGACGTCCTACTGGCGTCCCGTGGACACTTACGTTTCACCTGCACACAGGTGAAACATATGCATGGGGTCAGTAAGGAGTCAATGCACATATCCTACTAATGACTGGAGTGCCGTGTCTGACAGCATCACTGTACATGACGTCCCTTAAGATGTCCATGTCCTGTGCTCCTCTCTACGACCCTCTACAGCCCCAACATCCCCCAGCACCTGTACGGGTCAACCCCTGTATGGGTGCATGTGAGTAAGACTTCTGTAAATCAGCCCTTTGACCAAACATAAATACAGATTGCTAAAGAGCTCTTGTGGTTTTCTTGAGAAGACATTTAATATGCTGGCAGAGATACTGCTGTGCCTCCTGTGTTTGTTGGCTCTCTCTCTCTTGCTCAGACCAGGAGTTTCCTCGTACCAGCTTCTTTTCTCCCAAACTATTACCTGTATGCTTGAGTAAAAACTCTCATGCCACAAAGATTTTCATGTCTCCGTCCTCTTCACCATTTCTTAAGTTTTCATTCAGTGACCATCGTGCCTCCAGTGAAGCCTGGAACTCCACCTGCGTCACCAAAACACCTTTATACCTCCAAGTTTCTTTGAAATGTAACATATTAACCTGACGACTTCATTTCCTTTGTTCCTTCTGTCATAATGTGTAATGCAGTTTAAGATAACACTTGTTCTGTATTCCTCTACATGTGTAGCCTGGTTCTGGAAAAAATATGGTGGGACTCCAACTCTTGTGAGGTTTTGTTGGCTGTCCAGGTTAACTCTGAGACAACAGTTTTTAATTTTTTTTCAATTTTTTAATTTTATTTTATTCAAACATGTTAATTGATACATAACGTTATATGTTACAGTCACATCTTCATTATCACAATTGACAATGGGTATGCTATGTGTTATGTCCATGTTTGACAGTTAACTCGGAGACTGCTGTCATCACAAATCTGAAGGCTTCAGATCAAACACACCAGAGCCTCTGCTGCAGCTTTCAGGTTCATAAAGAGAACAAAGTACACTCAATTGAACTTCTATTTTCAAAAAACGTAATTAAAAATCATTAATGTAGGCTTTTTCCCAGTTTTTTGGCTAATTTGGAGTTTAGCTGATATTTTATCTTTATGCTAGCTGTTTTGGCTAAACTAGACATTCTAACAGTTTTTAGGCTAATTTGACATTAAGCTAATGTTTTAGATTGCTATCAGCTTTAGCTTTTTCAGCTATTAGCTTTAGCGTTTTTAGTAATAAATTTCAGTATCTTCAGCTATAAACACAAGCACATTCAGCTTGCAGCATTCACAGTAGCATTATCATATGCAATGTTAAATATCTAGTTACTTTTACGATTCACAAATAAGCTGTAAACCAGCTTCCACTGGTTGTCTTTGTTCTTGTTTAGCAAAAACAAAATCCTTTGTCCAGTCTGTGTCATAAGAGGTTCATAAAAAGATGTTTCATTTACTGAGGTTAAAAAATAGTTTTATTGTTTTCAGTAAAGTTTCTTTGCAGTTAAATCAAACCCTTTCATAAAGTCATTGCAGGGAAAACAAAGGGATGATGCTGTTTTGGTTTCCCTCTGCAGATGTGTTTGTGTGCATTCATCAGTCCTGAAGCTGCCTGAGAGCAGCAGCAGCTTCTCCAAAACAATTTACAGCAGACACATTCACAGCCTTTCATCGTAAAATCACCAGATTGATCCCTGCTCTCTCCCTCTATCATATTCACTGCTCAATGCTCCATTAAAAGCTCAGCTTCAGTGTTTTACTGGGTTTTAAAGGGTAATATTTTTTGGATGTTCTAGGCAGACTGTCTCTAGGGGCCTTTAAGCATTCCAAAATATGAGTGTATGTGTGTGTTTATAATGTAAACCAATGTGAATCTAATGCTTTGGACTGAGTTAAGCTCAAGCTTTGGTAAGACAGACAGGCTTTTTAAGGACATTTCTGCTGGTGTCTTCATACACTGGGTAAAGATTCACTCCGACCATCTTTTGATCTATTTTAAAATCGTTCCTATTGATCTTTTAATCATGATCATGCTGTTTTTAACCAACATTTGTGTCAATTTCTAGGACATAGTTTCTGCAGAGTGCCAGGAGTTCAATAGAAATTCACCTCTGAGTTGCGGATAGGACTGATGGCAAGGAACAACCCCACCCCCCCTTCCTGTCACCCATTACTTCATTGCATATCAATAAACAGCAAAAGGTTATTTCTGTACTTCTTTTTTGTTTAACAAAAGTAAACATGTAGACATTTTAAAGTGAGTTTAACTCTATTACAAAATAAATCCACCCCTAACAACCCCAAAATAGTCTTGCATCTCTACATAGAAAACCTCAACTTTGACTGGTCTTCTTTGGACTCACTGTTTCTTCTACCTGTTTGGTGTTTGTGTGTGTTGGATGAGTGTATGAAACAAAGTTGATTCACTTTAATTAAAAATAACTCTAACCTTGCACATAATAAATGCTCATTCCATTGTTGACTGACCCAGTTTCCCTTTTGGCAGAAAATCAATTTATGGGACAAAACCAGCTGCTGGTGTGTTTGGTTTAAACAGTTTACCAAAGCAGTTCAAGTAACACATTATGTTTAATATTCAAGAATGGTATCAGGATTGTAAAACAGTAGATGACTCTGTTCCTTAGAAATGTAAAAGATTTACCTGGTTTTTCAAATAGCATTGTCACAAACGCTGGAACCCAGAAGATGTGTTTGTCTGTAAAGGAAATTTAAGGTGGTTTAGATTAAGGTAAGCAGGGCATGAGGGTTAGCTGCACTTCAGCTGCAGAGCTGATGTTAGCAGAAATGTTTTGGCAGAGGGAGCTTTATGGAGAGAAATTAGTATTTCCCCAATTTATGTGTGCGTAATTCCTGATTTGTGGGTAACTTTGGATTTGTCCGTGTATAATTCTTGATTTGATATCTCATATCATACAAATTAATATTTAACAAAATAAAAAAAAATACATTTTACACATGCACAAATTAAAATTACAACAGCTTGAAACTAATTAAACACGCACATCTTAAAAAAATCACGCAGGAATCACTTGTTACGCAAACAGAAAACATCGCAAAACATCGCCAAGCTTTATATAGTCAGTTCTGGCCGGCAAACGCAGCGAATGCAGGCAGCACCGACCTGCTACGATCTGCGGGTGTGGCGCTGGGATAAAACGCTTGTTTAGACTTTTTTATTTTAATTATCCAACATATCTGTTTAAGAAAGTGGGAAAATGTCAGATTTTACAGGATATTATTCACAATCTAACTAGTTACCCGTGGGCTCTGAGTTTGTTAATATTTGTCATGTTAAGGTCGTATTCTTTGTTTAGGTTATTGTTTTTACTGTCCACACTAAGTCATATCATGCAGGAATCGGCTCCACCCCTTCAGTCTGTCTGGTTCAAGAAGGCCCTCTCTCTTTCTGCTCGCCTGTTCTGAGGGGTCTGAGGGACGTCTCACCAAGCCTGCTCTGCAAGGGTACTTTTCTACTAGCCAGGGAGACTCTTTAGTCTAGACCAGTGATTCTTAACCTTTTTGGAGGTACCGAACCCCACCAGTTTCATATGCGCATTCACGGAACCCCTCTTTGGTGACATTTTTATTTATTTATTATTTAATCTAGAAACAAGTTTTTTACTGGTACACCAAATGAGCCGTGCATGAACATCACCTTGTTCAAAACCAACAAAATGGATAAACTCACAACAAATTACATACCTGCAAATCAGTGTGACTTCTGCTTTGAGAGACCAGTTCAGATATGCGTGGTTTCACCTTGGCAAGGGCCACTCTCATGTCATTTTCATAGCAAAGTCTGTTCCTTTTCTTTGTTTTTATGTCCAGCAACCTCGAAAAGGATTGCTCACAAAGATATGTCGTAACAAATGGTATCAAAAATTTGACACCTACATGCTGCACCATTTGCAGCAGCTTCTTTTGGTTTTGGCAGAACCGCATAAATCATAACGGTTTCTACTTTGAACCGAACTTCGGTGCCCAAACCTACTGTCGAACCCCTGAGATCAACCCATCGAACCCCTGGGGTTCGATCGAACCCAGGTTAAGAACCACTGTTCTAGACGCACCGTTAAAAAAAACAACAACCTGAAAATCAAGTCACCAACTTTCAACTGTAAATCTGAAAGAAATCTGAAACCGGTCATTTCCTGCAGGAACAACAGAGAGATGTTCACAGCTAAGCTAGCATGCTAGTCGTTTCACATTAGCCAGACGGTTCAAGCAGAACTAGATATCATGAAGAATCATCATCCATGAGATATTCTACATCACTAACACATTGAAGGAGTCTTGCAAGAATTGTTTTTGCTCTTATTACTTTTGATATTTAATTTGTTTGAAGTAGACTATTTTCTGTTTTTTTTTTAGATTTATTTGATAGTCTTTTACATGTGCGACACCATAAAGACTAACTTATGTTAAAAATGTTAACATTTCTTCAGTTACTGCTTTATCTTTTCATTTATTCTGACAAAAATATTAGGGCTGTGAAAGTTGACACTGATTAATCTAAACAGAATTAACGTGTTAATATTTACTAACGGGCTCAGACGTCCTGCCGTGCAACTGAGAAATCAGCTTATTAAAACTTAGTCTAAAAAAAAGTAAACTTTTTTAATATTCTGGATTTGAGATTTCCTTAAATTGAAGAGATAGTATGGCAATTATTTGTAGTTTTTGGACAAAAATGATGCTTCCACCTGAGAGCAGATCCCAGACGAGCCGACTTGAAATCCAGCTGGATCACACTTCCCCCAAAAACCTGTTTATTATTCTTGACAAACACGATAAAGAAAATTTATGAGAAAAAAGCAAAAGCTGGAAAAAAATAGATTTCCAGGAAAAATGTCAAATAGACAGCATTGTTCTTAGGAGAGAAATTCTTAATTCTGGTAGCTGACGCTCTAAAGGGTTAAAGATAAATGTTCTAAATGTACAATTTCACGTGTAATTTCATATTGTGATTATTTGTAGATAATAAGTAGCTAGCAAATGCTTTAACTTAAAAACTGAAATTAATTCTTTCCAAGTTTGAAATCAATTATCACATTTTTTTAATTGATTCCCGGCCCTAAAAAATATATTATTTAACTTTCTGAATTATTTTACAAGCATAAAAATGTAGGTTTGTTTAAAAAGAAATAATTCAAGTTTTGTAGTTATTTAAGGGCTGCAGTCTAATCAGAATGCAAGAAAAATCCGATTCTCTCTGAACCTAAACATAATAGTTTGTTTGTCACATACAGAGATGTGAAATTCTGAAGCATTTTTTTCATGGAATTGAGTCCAGTTTACTAACTTGATGTATTTTCCATGATGTGATAATCTGGAAAAGGAAAACAGTCTTCTTAAAATGTTTAAATATTATTTTGTTTTGGAGGAAATTGGTCACTGATATAAGCTATTAAATAAAAAACATTTTTAATTGGTATAATTTTATGGCCACGGCTGTAGATACTTATATAGTTTTGGTTGTGTATTTGAAAAAGAAAGAATACACTTTGAAAGAACAACAATCGGAAGATTAGAGGCCTCACAACAGACGGTCTGCAGCTCATTGTTGCTATGGTAACACATCAACAGAAAAGTGACGCGTGACTCTGACCTTTATGTGGGTCAACCTGAGTCTACATTGGGATGTTGGCCTG
>NC_050519.1:22852909-22860577 GCF_002922805.2 Oryzias melastigma | reverse complement strand
AACTACCTGGAAATCACACTCCTCCCCCTTCCTGAGAAATAGTCCAGGGAAGCTGGACTCCTCCCCTATGACTGTGGGGGGCATCAACGCCACCCACTGTCAGGGCTCTGAAACACAGTCCAATCACGTTTCATCCAGGGCGCCATGCAGCCCCTGTGTGTGTGTGAGACAGTGACTGATGTTCTGTTGGGTTTGATGATGCAGAACTCCCGTTGATAGCAGACACGCGAGGAGGTTAAATCTGTCTCATGGAGAAATATGATGGGGAGCGTCTATGGCAGTGATTGTTAACCTTTTAGGAGGTACCGAACCCCACCAGTTTCATATGCGCATTCACGGAACCCCTCTTTGGTGACATTTTTTTTTTTAATCTAGAAACAAGTTTTTTACTGGTACACAAAATGAGCCGTGCATGAACATCACCTTGTTCAAAACCAACAAAATGGATAAACTCACAACAAATTACATACCTGAAAATCAGTGTGACTTCTGCTGCTGCCTTTGAGAGACCAGTTCAGATATGCGTGGTTTCACCTTGGCGAGGGCCACTCTCATGTCATTTTCACAGCAAAGTCTGTTCCTTTTCTTTGTTTTTATGTCCAGCAACCTCGAAAAGGATTGCTCACAAAGATATGTCGTAACAAATGCTATCAAAAATTTGACACCGACAAGCTGCACCGTTTGCAGCAGCTTCTTTCGGTTTTGGCAGAACCGCATAAATCATAACGGTTTCTACTTGGAACCGAACTTCGGTGCCCAAACCTACTGTCGAACCCCTGAGATCAACCCATCGAACCCCTGGGGTTCGATCGAACCCAGGTTAAGAACCACTGATCTAGACAAAGACTTAAAAAAATACACTCACTGGCCACTGTATTGTGCACACCTGTACAACTACTTGTTAGCACTAATTTCTAATCAGCCAATCACATGACAGGTATCAACTCAATACATTTACACATGAATACATGCTCAAGATGATCTGCTGCAGTTCAAACCGAGCATCAGAACGGGGAGCACAGATGATTGAAGTGATTTGAAGGTAACATGGTTGTTGGTCAGAATTTGGCATCAACATCATGAAAGCATGGATCCATTCTGCCTTGTATCAACAGTTCAGGCTGGTGGGGGTGTCATGGTGTGGGGTAGACTTTTTTGGTACACTTTGGCCCCTCTATTACAACACCATAGCCAACCTAAGTATTGTTGCTGACCATGTCCATCCCTTTATGACCTCAGTGTACCATCTTCTGATGCTACTTCCAGCAGGATAGGGTGTAATGTCATAAAGCTGAATCATCTCAGACTGTTTACTAGAACAATCAGTTCACTGGACTCTAATGACCTCCACAGTCACCAGAACCCAATAGAACCTTTGGGATGTGGTTTAACAGAAGATTGTCATCATGGATGTTCAGCCGCCAGATATGCTGCAACTGTGTGATGCTGTCATGTCAATATGGACCAAGTTTGTTTCTGAATGTGGTTGTGTGGCCCTGAAACAGACAGGGGACTTGTCCAGGGTCTACTCCACCTTAACCCAACAGTAGCTGGGTTGGCTCCAGCAACCCTGTGACCCAAAAGGGATTGAACAGCATTTGAAAATGGATACATGGAAACTATAGCTGAAAATGACGAGTGGAAACATACATCCAAACACAAAAAACACAAACAGACCTGTGTATGAGCAGACACATGTTGAAAGAGTGAGAGAGCATCTGATGGAGAGGACAGACACATGTTTATGTGATTACTTAGTGTTTGAGTTCAATACTGACCCAGCGTGGCGTCACCAGCACTCTGTCCAAGCGTGGATGTCTGGCGTCACTCAGTCAATTCCATCTTAGGAAACCGGTGGGTTTGTGTGTGTGTGTGTGTGTGCACATGTGTCTGATTGATTAAGGTAAGGCAGTGGAGGGAGAGACACACATTGCTGCATTTTCATCCAAACTGCAAAATCAATGCAAAGTGGATTTGAATGAAATGAGTACAGAGCTTTCCCCAACAGATGAGTGTCGGTGTGTGTGTGTGTGGGTGTGCGTGTGTGTGCTTGCTTGTAAACCTGCTTGTATCCCACAAACCACTGCTTCATTTTACAGCACCAATGTCTCTGAACACATTAACATTAATGTTGTTGACATAATACTCATGCAAATGTCTTTAAGGATTTATGATTTATGTCTTTTGTGATTTTTTTAGTTCTTGTTGTTAATGTTAAATTTGTCAAATTTTGTGTTTATGTTGTTTTGTTCTCAAACTTTGCTCTCACAATCATCTGTTGGATGTTTCCTGTGCAGGGGAAAAAAGTTCAGAAATGGTCATTTGAACTTAGTTTTTTTTTTTTTTGTTTGTCACCTTGGCCTCTGCACATCCATCGCCCACTGGGCAATCACGTCGAGCACTCAGACCGCCACAGGGGCCCCAATGCTAGAGAGCAGGGAGGCACAGGAGCACAGAGTGTGTAGGCTCCAGCCTAGGCAGAAGAATAGCCCCCTCACAGTGCCAGGGGGACCAGCATGGTGCCCCAGACGAGTGACCCGCCACCTAGGAGTTCTGAGGACTGTCCCATCCCAATCCCAGGCCCAAGTCAGGGTCCCCCTAGGCAGATTTGCTCCACGCAACCATCTGTTCACCTCGCAGGACGTTCAGGAGAGAACATGGCAGGGGTCGCCCACCCCCTGCCCAGGAGGAGGACGCCCAAGAGAAGTGGGGGTCCTTGAAGAACTTTGTAATCATGGCCCAACCAGGCTCACCCACTGTTGGAATTTTAGAGCGGCTCAGTGCTCGAGGGCAAGGACCAGAACCCGCACCACAGGGACACCCCAGGATCAGATGTGATATGATCCCGGGGTCATGGACTTACCAGAAGTCCTGACATTGTCATTTATCAATTAGCTAAAGTCCTACATTTTTTGCACCGAAACCTGGGACAATGTAAATGATTTTTCTTGAGGAAGGAGAACTCGGAAAATGGCTACAGAAACTGAGAGAAACAAGTCTTTCAAGCACCAACAGCAAACTATATGTAAGGATGAGGTGAGTCACATCATTTACAAGAACTTGTACACCTTCACCACTAAGACCTAAAGTTTGAAGATGAAAAATGGTTGATTCATGGCTGAAAATGTGGATTATAATGATCACTTCAACCTCTGAAAAAACAGCTACAAGAATTGTTGAAGGAATACCACCTAGTACATCAGCAAATACTGATGGAGAGCTGGAGGTGTGTTCTTATAGATGCTGATGGTTAATGGGAGGTGGTATCAGGGAGGATCGACATGCTGTCAGAATGATAGTTACAGATGTAACTACCATTCTAGTAATCCTGGGTGACCACCAGAAATCCCTGTCCCAGGGGTTCCTTGCATTCTCGCGAGAAGTGTTGGAAGTGTCTTTTTGTAGCCACGTGACTTCTTAGCCTCACCTGGGTCACCAGGAGGTCGCAGGGGACTCTGTTGTCATTAATTCTCAAACTACGCATGCGCAAGAGGGTTCGTCCAATGCTTGAAGCACCGGCTCTGGTGGTCATCCAGGATTCATAGAACCACTGGTACCAATAGAGATAATATTTGGTAGGACACTGGAGGGACCTGTTCTCATATCTAGCATGAATGAGGCGTCATGCATGGAAATAGGCTTTGATGAAGAGGCGCATGTCTCGGTTAAGTGACGAGTCTTTAGGGAAATAGAGTTTGTGAGCAGAACTGATACCTCAGTGAAGCAGACGGAAGACTGATGCTTAACAGTGCTTTCACGAAACACTGAAAAGTGGAGTAGATTGCTGGGAAGATTAGGCTACCATGCTAATAAGATGCACCCAAAGCCCCAGATAACAAGAGGATTTCCTAAAAAGGATTTGAGAATTTGGAAAGGAAGCTGAAGACTGACGTGTTTCTGTTGAAGAAAAACTACAGGGTTCCCTTGTTTATCGTAGGAGATATGTTGTAAAAAATAACCTGCGATAGGAGAAATCTGTGAAGTAAGAAGAAAATAAAGAAACTGTCCCATCACTGGGCCAAACCCAAAACTCAGATCTTCTGATTGCTTTGATGAAATCTGCATTGATGGCGGAAATGTACAAATATCGATGTCAAAGGAGAACAGAGATATTCTGAGAATGATTTGGCCCAAAGGACCTGCAATGCAGAGGACACAACACAATGGAGTCTTAGAATGACTTGTGGGGTGTTAAGAGTGTCATTAAGTCCATTCCTGCTGGCAGCTACGACCAGAACCCATCTGGAGAAATTTCTAACAAGCCACAATGTTGAAAGTGCTTATGCAGTCACAACAGAAGCAAAAGAGATACCAGCAGCTGTCAGCATGAATCTGTGTAAGTGAACTACTAACTCTGCTGTACCAAAAGCAAAGTGGATGCTGGGTAATCCAAGTTTACTGCAGACTGTGAACACACAGCTGTGCACTGAAGGTGCTTGTATAGGGACCAGAGATCGAGGACATTGTCTTTGAGGAAGATTTTTCACAATGGAAAAAACACAGTTGTCAAATGACATATCACTAACAGGCCTGCAGTGGTAGAGTCCCTAAATATACAGAGCCTGATTCCTGAAGTGCAGGCAGCTGTGACTGCTTAGCAGGATCCACAGGAGAATGGGCGGAGTCACAGCAGCCTGCACAGAAGCAGAACATGACTCTCTGAGTCCATTTAATTTAGTCTGGATTGAGTGGTGAACTTGTGTTTGGTTTGTATTCTGACAGCCTTCAACCAGATATTCCTGTTTCAAACTAAAGCCTGTAAACAAAATCATGTCACTAAAGATCTCTTCAGCAATTGGCCAGTAATTACGAGGGTGGGGCAAAGGAACAATAGTATAAATAATCCAGCACTTTGTAATCCTTGTCTGGATAGTTCACTTAATAAAACTTTAGATTTTGCTGATCAGTTTTGAACATCTGCATCAATGTCAGGTACAGCACTTTTTACTGGCATAGCGGTGGCCTGCTGCTAGACGGTTACTGAGGCGACGAAGGTATGCTGATAAGTGTTTGTGACATAGATTGTCAGGAAAACCGATTGAGAAGCAATTTGTATCAAGTTAAAAGTTGTTTCAATGAGCCGCATTCATTTATCTAACCACATTTCAATGAGTTGCTGTGTCTCATTGTTGTGCTCTGATCATCATGTAGATCTGGGATATCAACTCCAGGCCTCGAAAATGCAAAACCGAAAGGATTTCTTATTACATTTGCTCTCTTTGATAAGAAAAATGCCACATGTACATGTTAAAGACACAAAAAACACGATTTTCATCAGAAGGGGTCTTCAACACAAAAATGTTTTTTACAAAATAGAAGAACTCCAACTCATGACTAACTGATCGCCCCTCCTACATGCACACACCGTGCAACTCTCCTTTTCTCCTCCACTCCCCACCCCGCCCCGTTTTCTGCACACTGCTCTTCTTTCTTTTTCATGGAAGTTCATGTATGAATAGTGTTCTCAGATTCTCTGAGATGGTCATCTGAATGGATGATCTTGTTTGAGCATTTCTGTGACCGTTCAAAAGATGAGATTTGTTTGTTAAAGTCACATCTCTATGGTGTGTGGGAATCACCTGTTCTTCCATCTGTTCTCCTGCTCCTCACTTTCCATCCATTAGCAAAGAAAGGTTCCACATACAACTTTTCTTGTGTTACACACCGCCGGACTGCTTTTGATCGAGACAATCTGGTGATTTTCAAAATAAAAGATTTCAAACTAAAAAAAACAAAAACAGAAAAAGATAAAATGTATTAGTTCTTCTGCGGCTCGTTGGACAATTGATCCAACCTCCCCAACTGCAGACCGGTAGATGGGGACCACTGCCATAAAGAATCAATGGGAAGCAGGTAACGGGTTTTAACCAACACTCTGCGGCTTTTGCAGACTTACAAAAGATAACCTTTGGGGGGTTATATTTGGCCCGCGAGCCCCACTTTGGGCATCCATGCTATAAACAATGTTAGACGCATTGTTTGTTATTCAAGCAAAATACTCCAACATAAAAATGCAAAAAGATTTTAAATTGTATTTGTCGTCCTACATAGCAAACCTCAAAGGGAACTTACTAAGGATGATGTTCTCACGTGTTTCCGTGCGACCAGCTCAAAAACTGAAGGAAATCCATGTTGGCGACACATAGTAGATGCAGCCTAGATGCTGATTGCTGCATTGTTTCATGTGTTTTATTTGCATCTAGAGATAATTGCTGTTACTGGTCGCAGTACTTAATGAAGTCCTGCAGATGCGGTCGCGATCGAGAAACATTTGGAGCATTAACCCAAACCGGAACTGTAATCCTAACCTTAACCTTTCCTCCGGGTCTGTGCAGCCAAGAAGAAAACTTCAGGACTGACTGCAGTATTTAGAAAATTACATGTGAATACCGTTGTCACTTTACTTTTGGGCTAACGCTAACTAGCATGAAAGACACGTCTGATTATCGCTGTCTTTATCATTATGACCTGTTAGCTGTGTTTCAGTTACTCCACAGCAGAATGTTTCTAAATTTGTTTAAATGTAATTTTTAGTGTCAGGTAGAATCAGTCTGAGACGTGATCTAAGCCGTCTCAACATAGACAAAGTTACAGTTAGCGCACGCTGCTACCGCTCCATGACGAAGCCAGAAGCTCCTCACCATTATCTGAGAGGAGGATCAGGGGTCTAAAACTCACTTAAAAGTGAAGTTAAATGCTCAAAGTTCTGTTGAACAGGTTTTAAATGTTCTAACATGTTCTAACGTTTCATCTGAAGAAGTCACATGATCATAAAATACATGGTAGCATTTTGTGAGCACTGGTGTTTGGTGCTTCAGGAAGGTAAACTTTTTGGATGTCATTGTGTATACACATAGTTATAAACTGTCATACAATGTAAGATATAACGAAAATAAACCAATACCAGAGTGGACACAGAGATTTTCTAAGTCCACGCATATAGATAGGCACAACTGGAAACAAGTACACGGTCTTATTCGATACTGGACATACTGTACGTCACACAGCTCCGCGCATAGAGTCCATTTTCATTTAACGGACCGATCAGATAAAGGAGTTTAGGTGCAGGAATAAGTTGATTGGTGGAAATTCTGCCTGTCTGATGATTTTACGCTCACACTGCCCTCAGTAACGTGTGTTTAAACAACCACGTCCAATAAAGCCTTCGTAAACGCCATTTTCATACTTCCGCGTTCAAAACTCTCCCGTTCAAGCCTCGTTATGCAAGTTCTTAAGTTTGTTTTTGGGCTGTGTGTACACAACAGGCAGCCATTGAACGCACATTCAAAGTTAAACTAGTTAAACTTTGACCAGTCAGGGACTCAGATTTGGTAGTGACGTATGGGTGGTATCCTTTATAATTCATTAAAGTGTCAACCGTTTGAAAATTGATCATGAAGGAGAAATTAATCACTGCAGTTTGTGCGTGGCTGTAATTCTATAATACCATATCTTTCATATATCGGAATAGAGCTGAGAAAGAAAAAGCCTGCAGCACGATTCACCACATTTTCACCACTTTGAATCTTCAAGACTCCTCCAACTGTGGGTACAGTATCAAGGAAGAGACCAGTGTGAACCCACGTTCAGTGCGTTCTTGAACACACATCACATGGTCGTGTGAACGTAGCATAAACTCAACATGACAACACAACGACTGTGTCCGAA
>NC_050519.1:22836534-22852673 GCF_002922805.2 Oryzias melastigma | reverse complement strand
AATTTCATTGTATCCCCATGTGCAATGACATTAAACGTTTCTGATTTCTGATTTCTGATTTCTGATTTCTGATTCGCCATTTTCTGTCCGAACCTACAATTCTGAAATCAAGTGCACTAGAAATTTCCCAGAAGTCTTTATGAAAAACTAGTGTACATCGATGCTCACTAGATTGGCGAATATAGACCACAATGCATTGCTTCTGAACAAAAAAAAACGTGTTTAAGTGTAATTTTTTCACAAACCTCCACATTTTCATGGTCAGAATAGTGGAGTCATAAACAGATGTCATGAAATGCTCGTTTTGATTAGATTTTCATTTCATGAAATTGGTGACATCACATCCGCCGTTTAGAAAAAGAAAAGTAGTAATGGTGTTGAAATTTATTGAATTCCCCCCAGTGGGATTAATAAAGTATATTGATTGATTGAATGAAAATACTTTTAAAATCCAGGGCAGTAGATACACAAGGTAGTTTTTAGTAGCTAGGGATTAAGGGAAGAATTTGGAAAAACTCAAACCAGAAGTCTGTTTTTGACTCCAGATGACTTGAATCAGTGGTACCATTGAGCAATGACCTGCAGCGTTTACACCAGGCTGTGACTGAATTCCAGCGTTTTAGTGGAGGTTCATCTTTGGTTGGTCTGATTTTTGCAGGTGGTGCAGATGAAGCAGAGATGTTTCTGTCAGTGAGGTTAAAGATTGAACTCTTTTCATTTTTAATGCTGTTTGTTTAGATTTAAATTAGTTTTTTAGGCCGCCTCCTCTCTGTGGTTGAGTACACACAGGAAAGCTGCTTCCTGCTCATCACATGGATGCTTGTCTGAAACGCTGAACTGCTCCTTTCAGAGTTCCCTTTGGAGGGACTGTGGAGTGTAAAAGCGTGAGCTGTAAATCTTCCCGAGCAGAGTTTACAGCCCGCCGTTCACACGTTCAGCTTCAGGACTGGAGGCTGCACACTCGCCTGGCAGCTGTCTGTGTGACTGTGTTTGTGTTTATGTGTGTTCATAAGATAAAACTCGCCGTGACCCTCCGTCAAACATCTACATCATTCCATTTCCTTGGAAACGGCTTTTGAGAGGCGGGGTTAGTAAGTCAGAGAGAAATGCGCCTTCTTTTTCAGTTTATCGTCTCGTTCTCAAACGCAACAAAAGAACAAGATGCTCATAAATATCTCAGTGTGTGTTTATGCTAATTCTGAGTGTAAAGTTGTGAGCTGCTTTGTGCTGCATAGCTGTGCGGCTGCAGCAGATGGTGGACCTCCTGAGCTCTGCAGACTCTCCTCACTGCTGCCTCCAATCCTCAGAAGAAACATGATGAGCTGGATTCCTTCCACACTAGAGCTGTTTCTAAATGACATTTTAAGAGTCAAGAGGATCCAAACAGGATTCATTAAAAATGTACCCATAAATTTAAGTCTTGAGGCTTTGATTAATCCATCTCTGCTGCAGACCTGAAACATCTGTGTCACTGTAAGGCTGGAACTCCTCATTGAGGACCTCTGACAGCTGATTTCAAATACAAAAACATGGGCAATACATAGATTAGGTACTGCAAAATACTCAAAGTAATGCTGACAAAGACAGTAAATACATTTGTTAAGCTTGTAATCAGCTTATTAATATGACCTTTGAAGACAATGGTCTTTCTCTAAGTATGTAAATAAACCTTATTTGGCTTATTGTGCTAATTAATGTCTTGTAAACACATTAATAATGTTTGTTATTGTGTTTATAAAGCTTCTTACGGAATCTTATTATGAAGCGTTACCAAAACATGTGAACATTCAGTCTCCTCAGATCATTCCAAACTTTTTCCAAAATCATTTGGGTTTTAATTATTTTAATCTCTGAGTTTGAATCCAGACATTCACTTTTCTGTTGAATACTCAGTAATTTAATGAGGTGAAGAATACTTTGAACTTCTTCAAAACTTTCTTCCCTCTACAAACGTTTGACTATTTAGCAGCTTTTGGTTGCTTTAAATTGTAAAAATCATGTAAATGTATTTACTAAAGCTGGGAATTGATTAAAAAAAAAATTAACAAATTAATCGCAAACCTGGAAAAAAATGAATCACGATTAAGCACAATAATTTTTTTTTTATCACAGTGTTTGCTAAACACTTATTTGCTAATAATCGCAACATAAAAACAACTCACAAAACAACATTTAGAAGATTTATTTTTATTTCAGGCTGTCAATCAATTTAAAAAAATCAGATTAATCACACTTTTGTGTTGTGATTAATCACTATTAATCACACTGTTTTACTGGGTAAATTTTATGAGAATAAGCAACTTTTGAACAGAAACACGCCATGGAAGCCTGAATCGGCGAGGCAAACCGAAGGACTGCTGCTCCTCGAGGTGCAGTCAATTTGCCTTAATGAACATTAACACATTCATTCTGTTTAATTAATCGCGTGCAGTAATGTTCACGGCCATAGTATTTACATTTTAAGTTTTTTGTTCTCTTTGTTTGGGTTTTCCTATTGTTTTTAACTGAATCTAACATTAGGCACTGCAGATTCAGAGGTTTCTGCTAAGTATTTGCTGTTAAACAGATTTATTTCCATTCACATGTCACAAACAGGCAGACAGCTGGTCCCACATGCAGCAGTTTATTAGTTCAAACAAGAACTAAGCACAAATAGAACTCCTTGAAGCCAAATCAGGGTCAGACAGGCAGAGGTCAATCACCAGCATGGGAGTGTCAGAATCCCGGTGAGGGTCAGGGCAGGCAGCAAAAAATCAGAGATGAAGCAGGATCAGAAACAGAAGATCAGGTCCAGATAGAAACACTCGGTGATGCAGGCAGAGTGGCACCAACAACAGGTGTGTTTGATATGACTTTCACCTCACCTGGATCATCGGCGAGACCAGACGGCTGCGGGTGGGGGTGGGGACATGAAGGCGAATGCTGAGATGCAGAGAGACTGAACGAAAACAGTTAGTCTGGATTGTCCTTAACATTTGGTTGAATTTTAATATGCTTCTTTTGCTTAGTATTTTAAAGACAACGATAAAATACTGAACCACAGATGATTTGTGATGCTTGTACTCACGAGTTCCTTTTAAAAGCTAATGTCTGTCTGATGTTTATCATTGAACCAAGATGATTAAATAAAATTATTTTATTGTTTCAAGTAAAATCATTTGTGAGGATAAAGTAATCTGAGTGATGCTGATTTCAATTTACTACAACCATTTGTATAAATACAAATCCTGTTTATTTTGCCATCTATTTCCACAAATACTATTTCCTTCTTTTAGCACCACTCATTTCTGATCAGCATCATGTCCAACTACAAGAACTGTAAGGACACCGTTTCCCACAATGCATTGTTTTGTAGTCATGTAGGCAGCTTGCAGTCAACGCAGCACCAGATTTCCAGCTGCACTCGCCTCTTTCTTGGAATATTTTTATGATGATTGACATGTGATGTCAAACCAAAAACTACCCAACATGCACTGCAATCCAGGCGATCTGCACAGCGCTGCGTCCCATTACTCCATACTGAGTGAGGCTCCGTGCAGTGCTAAAGAGTCCTGTGGTTTATCAGGTGAGCGGCATCCAGGGACTGTGCGCTGGGGTTGCTGAGAGATGTAGTGCATTCATTACTCTTGAGGTG
Source organism: Oryzias melastigma (assembly GCF_002922805.2). NCBI lineage: Eukaryota > Metazoa > Chordata > Actinopteri > Beloniformes > Adrianichthyidae > Oryzias > Oryzias melastigma. Next base: position 22,849,039 of record NC_050519.1, on the reverse strand, counting down.
CCTCCTGGCGGTGACCAGAGGGGGAGACAGAGCTGACACTGACTCCTGACAACACCTCAACCATTTATCATTATCTCAGGTCCTACATCAGTCAGTTTTCTTCAACTGTTTTGATTTTGCTCAATTTCTTCAGTGAGTTTTTCTATTTTCTTTTTGGGTTTTATCAATTATTTCTGCCTTGTTTAAATTTACTTTAGTTCTTCCTCATACTTAGTTACCAGTTTCAGCATTCTCGTTCAAATTTTTTGTTAGAACGTGAGGTGCGATCCGCCTGCTGACACAGGAAAAGTCAAAGACTGGTCTGTCCAACAAACGGTGTGACAGCAGATAGGAGCTTTCTGATGAAACTGTAGTTGTGAGGGAATCTGTCTGTTTGGGGGAAGAATGAAAGTCTTGTTTCTACAAATCCCTGTTTGTGTGAAATATTCTTCAGGCTGATGATCATCCAGGTCTGTGTTGTTTGAAGGCTACAGTTGAAGAGAGCCAGAGTGAGTAGATGTAGTGAGTTTAGTGTGTTAGGAGGAGAAAAAAAGCAGCAACAGCAAAAATCTGAAAATATCTGCTGGGTAATCGTGGAATGGCTGCAAGAGCTTATTCACACATAGCACTCCAATAACAGCTGATTTTCTTCTTCATGCTTTTTTCTGTTTTTTCTGCCGGAGGTAGAGCTAATTTTGAACAACAGCGCGCCCCAAATGATCAGCTGTCAGAACTGCAGGATTCTTCCAGGATTCTTTTCAGTCTTTGCCATCTTTGAATCTCTGCTCAGAACACTGTTTGAAGGCAAACTGAACCAGATGGTTTGGATGGCATGTGACATACGTTAGTCCAAGGTGTTCACACTGGGCGAGCAGGGAGGGGCTTCTTCTTCTTTTACTGTTTACTAGCACATGCCTGCCACGTACAGTTGGAAGAGGCTTGGTGTGAAATGTTAAAGTGGTGAAAAATGTAAGAATCTTGCTGCAGGCTTTTTGTTTCACAACTCTGCTAAGATTCATGAAATCTACATAAAAATATATTTTTATGCAGAGTAAAATATTGAAAGTTATTTAAGGTTTAAGTTGATTTATTCTGGAATAATATTCCTGTCTTTTTATTATTCATAATTATGTTAAAAAGTTACTGTTTTAAAGTGTTAAATATTGTCATGCTGTTAGCTTTTGGATTATTTTGGCATTTACTATGATTTTTTTAGGCTATTTTGGAGTTTAGCGAATATTTCAGCTACATATTAGCTGTTTTGGATAATTTAGGCTTTTTTCAGTTCTTTAGGATATTTTGAAGTTTAGCTATTTTTTTCAGCAACATGATAGCTGTATTGGCTAACCTGAATTCTTTTTTTTTCTTTAGTTTTTTAGGCTAATTTGGCATTTAGCTAATATTTTTGCTGAATATCAGCTTCAACGTTTTCAGCTTCAGCGTTTTTAGCTATCAATTTCTGCATCTCCAGCTATCAGCAGCCAAATTCAGTTTACAGCATTCACACTAGTATTTACCAAAGGTAACATGTATATCTAGTAAATAATTATGTTTAAAAGTTACTTTTTTAAAGTTTTATAAATGTAGTTTTAGAGTGTTCAATAAATGTTTATACTGTCCGGCCGGCGACCTAAGGTGTGTTTTGGATTTTGGCCCCCTGTGAGATTGAGTTTGACGCCCATGTCTTAAAAGGTACGCTGTTTATATGTCAAATCTGAGTCCCTGATTGGTCAAAGTTCAACCTGGCTTAACTTTTAGCACATTAAATAAGTTTTTGTACATGGAGTCCAAAAACAGTTGCATAGCAACCCTTAAATAAGAGGTCTTTGAACGCGAAAGCATTTCTGCATGTTTACATAAAGTTTACATTGAAAGTGGTTACTTGAACGCTCGTTGTTGGGGGCGGTGTGAACGTAGCTTCAGGTTCTGTTCCTGCTTCTCTCCGTTTGAAGATAACATTAGTACTTTAGTACATTAGTGCAGCTGGACTGGTTAACAGAAACGATTCTACTTCCATGAGAGACAGAAAACTCAAAGTTTTGGAAGATATTTGTTCATAATGCAAACAGGTGTTAAAAACTCATAAGAGGTAATATGAGGAAATATGATCTGCCCTTCATCTCCTCTGTGTTCTTCTCTACCCACCTCAATGACGTCATGTCAAATAGATGATAACTCCCACTGAGCTACACTCTCGGCTTCATCACAACTCATTTTCTCAGCTGATTTTAGCAGCTGCTCTCTGAAGGTCGTTTCTATGGACCTGAAGGTGAAATAATAATCCATCCTTTTCATGCTTCATGCTTTGGTTTCACTCAATACTGATCAATGTTTACATTTGAATAACAGAAATCTTTTCCCTTTGCAGGTTAACAGTTACTTCTACCTGTTGTGTGTCACATCATACATGACATGTTCAATGATGGGAAAGGATGAATGACTTTGTTTCTTCATCGTGATAAATTCTAAAACCATCAATAGAGGGATCTTGGGCAGCAGATTTCTGCTGCTGCATCTGAAGAAGACCCACATGGAAGGTTCCTCTTTGGATTTTGAATGTGGACTGGAATACCAAGAAAACATTTACTCTAGAAAAGTCCACCGTACAAATCTGTTTCACGAGGAGCTGAAATGATCCTAAACAATTATGTTTCATATCCATAAAGCTAAAATACGACCCCAGCAGTAAAAGTTTGCAGTGGTACTGCTGTGGACTAGCGTCTCGGTCGTCACAGCTTTCCCTCCAGATTTATGACTGTTGGTTGAAGGACCAGAGGAATGTTCCTGAGCTGCTCAGGGCCCTTTTGAAGCCTCCAAATGTTCATTTTGGGCTAAAAGCCAAATGTAAATCCAGACACGCATTAGTCATTTCTCCATAAAAAAAAACGTTTGTGGTGTGAATTCATAAATTATCCAAAAGACATAGAGGTCACTACCTGTTTAAAGATATTGTAATATTTGAAACCAGAAAAACATAAAGAAATACTTCAAATATTCATATACATTTTTAATATTGTCTCCTTTAAATCAGCTGATTGGCTTCACAGAAAATCCTTTAGAAGTAGATGTTATCTCTTCCACCAGCAGGTGGCGCCAAACAAAGCTGCATGCAGCCAAAATGTTTTTTCTGTTCAAGTGACAAATTTCAGGATCAACGTTATTTTTGTTTTATTATTTATCCCTGACAAAAATGCCTACATTCCTACAGTACATTCGACCTGTTTGTTTTTATTTTTCAAAAATTGAGCTATAAATATCAAACACGTATTTACAAAAATTATATTCTTGTAGTTCAGATATTACAAATAGTTCCAATGAAAACAATAATTTGAAACAGGAAAAACTGTATTCAAAGAAAACTTAAAACAATAACTACTGATAGTTATTTATGGCTGCATTTTCTTCATTAACATTTACATATTTTTGTCTTTTTTCTATGAATAATTTTTTTTGCCTTGGGTTTTTAAGTTTTCATTTTCACCCAAAATAAATAATTTAAATACAGCTTATATTTTGCGACACTTTTAAATAGCTTTTGAAAAAATGAAGAAAGGAGAAAATAAAAAGGTATGTATGGAATGTTCTGTATATAATGATCAAAAATACTTACACCACGAAATATTAAAATATTGTTTTCATTTTTTATGTAGTTATATTTTAGAATGATTTAGAGTATTGTAAAATACTTAATTACATACTAATATATAATGACATTTATTTGTGCCTGGTGAACAAAACTATGCAAATGGTAAATTATTACTATAATAATAAAATAAAAAATAACAATAAAAAAATAATTTTGTTAGCAGGTCAATAAAACAGGAAAATAAGTTTGATGTCTAAAAAGATCATATTTAAATCAACAGAGACAATATTATTCCAGCTTCACTAATGTCATAATTTAAAGGGATTTTTTAAAACTCTTGATTATAATTTTTTACAGATTTTTATTAAACATTTTTAAGGTAAATTTAAAATAAAAAACAACAAAACAAACTAGTCCAAACCACATTCAAACATGAAAAGACGAATGACCTCAATCACATAAACAGGAGCAAACAAAGGCTTAGGAAAAACAGAATAAAGAACGACTGGAGTAAAGCGAGCTAAAATAAACATGTTAGTAAAAATATTTAATTTTAAAATAAAAATGTATTGTAGATAATTGCTTTACTTTGAGAAGGGAAATGAAAAAAATATTTTAAGGATGGGAAACATATAGAAACACATTTAAAAAATGTGTGTAATTTAGAAGAAAAACTGATGCAGAATTCAAACAAAAAAATTCAGATCAAACTATTTTGCTTTCAAATGCTGGACACAAAGATTATTTAAGAACAGATAAAAATAGCAAAGACTCGAAGGGGTTTTGTTTGTTTCAGTCATTTGATCAGTTTGACGTGTTTTTATGAGGTCAGAACCGTTAGATGCAGATTTGTGAGAAGTGTCTGTTTTCCAATTATCTTCTTTTTATTTTAGGGGGAAATTGTTTTGTCTGTAATTTTCCATTTCTCAAAAAACGTATGAGTTTGTAGGAGCATTTTGGCCTTTTCCTCATTGACTGCATTGGTCGTTATTTCTAATTGAACAAATTTAAGGAGGAGAATTAAAAAAAAAAATGAAATAATTGTGAAAGTGATTCTGAGCCTACAAACACAAAAAAAATCAGAAGATATAATTAAAACTTTGGTGATTGGCTGTTTTTACATTCATGTTTTCAGCAAAAGTTTAATTCTTCTGTTTTTCCTTATTCATACATAATTTATTTATGCATTTATATTAAAAAATGAATGAAAAAAAATACTGAAATTATATAAAATTAAATTAAAATACAATACATGACTTTAGAGTTTTATGCAAATTACCTTTGTACAAATTAGGTTTACCAGTATAAAATCATCAGAAATGGAACATAAAACAAACCCTTTACTTAAAAAATCTTTAAAAAACGAAAACAAAACCTAAACCTTATAGTTTGCTAAAATTTACAAACTTTATTGATTTTTTTTCTCCTGTAGCTAATAATTTATACCAAACAAAAATAGTTAAAAATTGCTTCAATAAATATTTTATTATTTTCTTTTTGTACATAATTGTGTAGTTCCACAAAAAATGTGTAAAATGAGCATTTTCAGGAGCAGGAGATCAGAGGGAGAATAAAACCCAACCGTCAAAAAACTCTTTGGTCTCGTGGATGCTTGAAGATTTTCATCAATCCTCAGAAACGGTCGATAAGGGGAATCGAAGGAGCAAGAAGAGGAGGTCTGTAGGGCTGGAAACACGGAGGAGCAGGAAGGAGGGGGTGTTACTGTAGAGGGAGGAGAAGAAGAGGAAGGAGAGAGGGAAGGAGCGGGTCAGAGGTCACTCTCATTTTTTATCCATTACTGCTCTGGGTCACATTTGAGTGCGTGTGTTTAAACAAATACCTGCCTCCGTCTCCTCCATTCTGTGCAGACAAGAACGAGGAGAGGAAGAGGAGGTGCTCCTCCTCGGTGAAGCAGACAATCGCCTCACAGCAGCAGGAGCTCCACTCCACAGTCTCTATGACAGGAGGCGGCGGGAGGAGGAGGAGGAGGCGTTTGCATTTGACCGCCGGCTGACCTCCTCCCTGGTACCCCCTCACCTCTCCTTCACCTCCCTCCCACCATCCTTCATCTTGGACAGAGGAGGCCCCACGTGCACACACACATGCACACATACCCCAGTTTGTCCTGGGAGTGACCTCTGCTCGGCTCAGCAGGAATGCTGAAGGAAAGCCTGCACACAAACACACACCCTAAACGGAGGAGGATTCAGACGCAAGTACAGTGAAGAGGAGCAGCTCAGATCCTCCGTCCATCACCAGGGAGCGTCGCTGACGAGGAGCACGGCTCAGATTCTCACGCTGGGAGGAGAAAAACCCTCTCAGATGATGTATGGGGAGAAATCCACAGTGAGAGCTGCGTATACACACACTCACAATCAAAGGCTTCACACACACACATGGAGGTGTTTATTTGATGCAGATGTGGGGCAGGAAACCAGTTCAGGGACACAAACACATCTGAGACGTGTGGTCACGTCAGTGGAGTTCAGTAGAGTCTAATGCTGCAGTAGAAATCCGTAGACACCTACATCTGATGCAGACCAAGCTGTGTGGAGATCAGAGCAGAGAGGGGGGTCAAAGGTCAGCTGGGGTCTGCGCAGTCAGACTGAGAGCAAAGGTCAGGCAGAGGTCACATTCTGCAGCAGACCTCAGAAACTGAGACGCATGAATGAGGGAGTCAGACACCTCCAGCATGCTGATAACACTGGAAGACGTCAGCTCTAGAACCTCACAGAGCTACTGACGGACCTGACTCTAGTGTTACAGTCAGATCTATGCTCAGGGGTTTGTGGGTAAAAGTGTCAAATGATCTCATTATTGCACTTAATTAATTACAGACACATTGGAACAGGGGCCAAAATCCAAAACACACCGAACGGGATAAACATTTATTGAACACTCTAAAACCACATTTTTAAAACTTTAAAACATTAACATAAATATGAATAAAAACAGGCAAGAATATTATTCCAGAATAAATCAATGTAAACCTTAAAGGGGCAATACAATGATTTTTATTAAGCATTATACAGTAAACTATATCCATATATATGATCGTATTTTAACTTCGAAACACTAAAAAAACAAATGATTTGTTAAATATGAGTCATTTTTGTGGATCGTTTTAATACCTGGAAGTTAAACGTCTCGATCTCTGAGGCTCCGCCTTTCACTCTTTGTCGTCCCGCCCATTTTATGACATCATCCTTGAGCCTGCCCATAGACCGTCAGCCTCCTCAGCGTGACCAAACGTTGTAAACAGAACCACATGACTAAAGATCTCTTCAGTAAAGTTAAATAGTTCGATAAAGTTTGATTGACTGATTGATATATCACTTTCTTTTGCAGTCAGAGTCAGAATAGCTTTATGTCATTCTAAAGTATATAACAAAAATTAACAGCATCTCCATCATGCAAAAAAAGACATATATGAGGTAGAGTAATAATATATGCAAAAAAATTAAAAAAAGACTTTTCGAGGCTTTGCTTTGTCATGACAAAATACCGGACCACAGATCAGATCTGTTTTATGTAAAAAGCAATTTTTAAACCCAAAAAAGGCAACCAAAATACATATATAACTATATATATATATATATATATTACAGCACTCAAAACTGATTGAATCTGTATTTATTTTGTAGATTATCATATAAGAGGGATCAAACCCAGGAAGTGTTTTAATGCACGCTGTAGAGCCTGAACCGCTGAGGCAAAGTGAAGGACGGCTACTCCACCAGGTCTGATTCATTTGTGTTAATGAATATTAACACGTTCACTCTTTCTGATTAATCACGTACGCTCACAAACCTAATTTTCATCTTTTGTTGCACCACAATGTTACAAGTTTAAATACCTCAAAATAAGCCTTTATGCAGTAAATATGTTAGATTAAAAATAGATTAATTTTATTAATTAATTAAAGGTCACGATTGATTATTTACTAAAAAAAGGAACTTTATGACTGAAGTCTTTGTGGGACTGAACACCCCTGACCAAAACAATGGATTGTAGCTGAGGTTATCTTTATGGCACACCCTGGATGTCATGATTGCTTCCTTATCTGTTTGACAAAAGCAGCTCCGTTTGTTCGATCCATGCATTTGTTATGTCCTCTTTGTTCAAAACATGGTTTCTTAGAGAGGTCTGTGGGTCTTTTCCTTTCAATGTCGCCATGAAAAATCAGAGAATTAAATAAAAATAAGGAGTTTAGAGGAAGGAAACTCCTTTTAAAGCAGATCCTTTGTACGGTAAGGAGTTTTTATTGTGGATTATTTCTTTATTTGGATAGTTCCTTCTGTGAGATGGGTGGATCATTGGTTCTGCATTTTGATTTGTTAGCAGAAGAGTTTCTCCAGGAAAATGTATTAAAAATGAAGTCTGTGAAGAAAGCGGCAGATAGAAGAGAGAATGAAGAACTTGATGAGTCTGCCTCCTCTAGTAATTACGTGGTCATGTGTCATTTTGGTGATCTTTGAAAATGATTCCATCTGTAATCTGGCACACGGGAATATAAAATTACCTGTCAATATATGGTTTAGTTTGAACTTGTTTGTAACAAGATAGCCAAGAAGCGTGGCTACAGGTTAGGTTGTATTAGCGTATGTTTGAATTCCTTCAATACTCACTATATGGTGCGTTTACCATTTTGTAATGCTGTCTGAATCTGCATTTCCAAATTCCCTAGAAATTTCCCAGAAGTCTTTGTGAAAAGCCAGTGTGCATCAATGCTCACTACACTGGTGAATATAGACCACAATGCATTGCATTTGAACAATTTTTGTGTCTAATCGTAATTTTTTACTAAACATCAACGTTTTCATCATCAGAACACAGTGAATTCATAAACAGATGGGCTTGAAATGAACTTTTTTGGTAACTAGCCGGGGTGGAGGGTAACATTCAAAGTCTACCAGCCGAATCTGGACTCTACTAGACAGACGTTTCAATGGAAAAATACTTTATGTAAGGAGAACTTTTTATTTTACTTTATGTAGTTTCAGTTAATGATTATTGTCTCACAAAAACAAAACACTAATAATGATTAAAAATGTAGACTTATGTCAAACTTTATAGTATTACAGAAATTTAAACTCAAGCTGTGTCTGAATTCCTTCACTACTCACTATATAGTGTGTTTGCCATTTTTTAGCGCTGTCTGAATCTACAATTACAAAATTGAGTAGAATTTTCCCAAAAGTCTTGCAGAAAAACACTGTGCACTTATACTCCCTATATTATCAAATATTGACCACAATGCGTTACATTTTAACAACAAAAAAAAACATGTATAAGTGTAATTTTTTAATTAAACATCAGTCACAATAACTTCATGACTACACATTGGACACATTAGTGTATTTACATTAGAATCTAATTTTTTTGCAACTCATAAATACAATAAAATAAAACAGACTGACGTATCTGAAAATCACTTCAACATCAGTGAACACGACCAGACCCTGGATCACAAGTTGAACAGCGTTTTGTTTTTGTTTTTTTGCAAATTTATTTTTTTTTTATTTTAAATAATACTTTTAAGAACATCCTATGAAGTGGAAAACACATCTTTCCTGGAGTGAACTGAATTCTATAAAATGTGAATCTGATCTGGACACAAATTATGACAAACTTCCATATAGGAGCTGCAAAGCAAAGTGCTAAGTAAAGTTCTTTTTAGTGAGCACTAAATGAAATGAGTGATTTAACCAACATATTCCTACTTGCATTTATTAGTCTTCAGGGAGGCTAGCAGAGTTGGTAACTATAAAACAAAAATAAAGGAGTTATGAGAAATGTCGATAAAAACAAACAAAGCAAACACATTTATTTCTTCAGTCCCAGCAGTGCACTTGGTTTCTTTCATAATCTAACAAAGCCCGGATCAGCTCAGGATTCTGCTTCACCGCTGACGTCTGTTCCCTGCATCACATCTACATCTACATCACCACGCTCCACAGAGCGTCTGCTATGTTGGCCCTGGTTTCCATTATTTGGATTTGAGTCATCCTGATAAAGAGAGTTTGTGAAATCTGTTCTTTTGTTTGGTGTGACTGACTTTACCTGTTTGAACCTCAGGATTCTAACTCAGTCAAACCTTTTTCAGGCTTTATTGTTGATGAACAGCTCAAATTAACCCAAATCAGGAAACTGATCAATATTAGAATTTCTGCTCGTCAAGCTCAAAAGCAACTTTATCTGGACTGAAATACGCACTGCAATGATAATAGTGTTTTTAACATGCTCTGGTGGCAACTTTCTGATATATATATATATAAATTATCCTAAATTTGCATTACAGAGTGTTTCTTTATTAAATCACTGTTAATCAGTAGCAGTCAAAAATGCTGCTGGAAACAAATGTGATGTTGGTGCGAAAATTTGTGGGTTACAAGCTTCCTGCTCAGCTAAATTCTGATGAATCAGATAAATAGATCCATGAACGTCTTTGTTTTTGCTGGATGGCTCTGACATTGCTCATCATTTTCTTACCACCACCACTGTTAGGTTTTGGTTGTGAGGGGATAAAAGCTAATGGGACAGAGTGTAAACAAGGGGATCATGGGAAACAAGGGCAGGCTTACTCTGCAGTGCCACCGACAACTGTTCTGCAGAAACATTCTAGATGAGGGGTGTCAAACACACAGGGGGCCAAAATCCAAAACACACCTCAGGTCGCGGGCCGAACAGGATGAAAATTTATTGAACATTCTAAAACTACATTCTTAAAACTTTAAAACTGTAACTGTAACATAATTATGAACTAGATATATAGCATTATCTGTGATGATGCTAGTGTGAATGCTGTAAGATGAATTTGGCTGCTGAAGATGCTGAAATTGATAGTTAAAAACACTGAAGCTGATAGCTAAAAACACTGAAGCTGATAGCCAGCTGAAATATTAGCTAAATCTTAAATTTGCCTAAAAAGAAAAAAAACTTAGATTAGCCAAAACTGCCAGCATGTAGCTGAAAAAATAGCTAAACTTCAAAAAAGCCAAAAAAAAATAATAAAGAAAAAAATCCTAAATTAGCCAAAACAGCTTAGCTTAGCTTATTTACTTTATCAAATAAAGTTTTTTTTTGGTTGATGTGAAAGCCGACTGACTTTGGGGAAAATTTACAAAACCGTGCAAATTTACAATCTCATTTAACAGCAACAACATGTAAATGCCACAAAAATATGTAAATAAACGTCAAACACCAACTAACATCCTTGACTATTTTATGACCGAATCTGCTGAAATTTGTAGTCCACTAACAGGTGGTTAAATCTGTCTTTCAGGGCAGAGAGGTGGGCTGTTCTATGAGTTATAATTCCAATAAAGAATCCATAAAATGAAATTGATCTTTGAATTAGCAGACAGAGTGAGGTAATGGTGTTTAGTGTGTTTGCTGTGCCAGGGCTAATTAGAGCACGAGCCAATGTAGATGTGCACATGTGGGCGTGCACGTGTGGGTGTGCACATGTGGGTGTGTGTTTGTGGATTTATGGTACTTGGTCTGAGACTTCAATTTCCTTCTCCATCTGACATGTCAGAGGCCGTAAATCAGCACGACCCATGCATCTGAACACACACATGCATGCACACACACAACAACACACAAAGTCACCCCATCTGTGCATGGATGTGTGTAATTTACAGCCCGCTGTGTTTGTGTTATGGTTTGTTATAATCAGTTTTGCACTGAACTGTAGAGCAAACATTTTCTAACTACTCAGTTTCTCCTCACTCAAGTTTTAAGGACCGTGATATTTGAGATTTCAGACGTGTAAACAACTTTAAATCCATTTTTCTGGGTATTTTGTATCAGTTGTGTTTTATGATTATTTAAAATCGCTCTCAAGTTTGTACTTTCATGCACACCCTTGTGCACACATGCATGCTAAAACCACAGTGCACATAACGATGTTACAGAAACAAATAACTGCAAATACTGATTTGTGTCCAACATTAAGGAGGGTGAATCTCAGACTCTGCCAGCTCTGGTTGATTATGTTTATTTTTCATTTTGGTGAAGTCCTGCTCTCATCAGACACAAGCACCTACAACTGCTTAACGAACAACTTTGCTTTGAAATTCTCATCATCATATTGGAGCGTACCACTGAATTTATGACTGTTCATATTCACATCCAGACCTTTCTGCCATGTCTGTGTTTATGAAGTCAACAGTCAAGTTGGTTCCTGCCAGCGTTTCAACGCCTGTGTCCATTAGAAAGACTGAGTGTGTGAGCAAGCTTCTGCTCTCCATTACCTCCAATTAGCTTCCCTGAGCTGCCACTCCAAGCCAAGAACATTGAATTGAACTGTAATCATTCTTAAGTGTTTGTATTGACTGTTTGGTCCTGCTAAAGAGAAGCATCATTACTGATGTTCTCTACGTCTGTAAAAGGAGACGTTTGGAGGCTCTGAACAGGGAAGAAGATCCAGAGGATCAGAGGAGCTTTGAATTTCAAGAAGTGATCAAAGATCCTCACTTTTACTGTATTAAAGACTCTTGTCATCTTTTCTTCTGTGAATGTTGTTGTGTAATCAAAACCAAGAAATATTACATTTACTATCAAAGTTGTGTGTTGTGAGACATATTGTGACATTTACAACATCCAAGCTGAACACAGAATTGATCTTAGTGTTCTCATGCATGAACATGCTTGAGGTAAGTTCAAGATCTGAACGTTACATTTGTAGGGGTTGACATGTTTTATATTAGATTTTAGAATATTGTTTCTGTTTACCATACTAAAGCCTTGGTCACAAACACCTGAATGGGTGCTCCGGGTTTCTGGAAGGGCTGCTTCCTAAAATCCTCCTATGACAATTTTTTTTTTTTATAAAAAAAAAAAGAGATGTTCCCAGTAGTGTTTTAATAATGATTTTTTTTAAGTTTTTAAACAAAATCCCACAACCTAAATGTCTTAAAAAGCCATTTTTCATGT
>NC_050519.1:22828653-22836445 GCF_002922805.2 Oryzias melastigma | reverse complement strand
TAATGATTTTTTTTTAAGTTTTTAAACAAAATCCCACAACCTAAATGTCTTAAAAAGACATTTTTCATGTTGTTCTGAAGCGTGGCTTTTGGAGCTCCGCCCCCGATCCCCCCTCTCTGATTATAATAGCTCTGTGTCTCTCTAGCATAAATCTTCACCGCTGCTACATAAAAACATCCATCAATCTGGGTAATGTCCAGCCGTATGGTTCTGATCCGGATGTCAGCTGGACGAGGAAGTGAAGATCTTCATGGACAGAACTTCCTCCAAAATCCTGATTCTTTCTCCTTCCAGTTCACCAAAGACTCTTTTAGCTAATTCTCCAATGTTTATTGACTGTGATCAATACATTCAATCATTGGTTTCTCAGAGTTCTTGATAAAATAATCAAAGCTAACATCAAAATGCTCTTTCATTGATTTACAATCCTTTCCAACTGCGGTCAAATGAGCCGCCGTTCACATTTCCGTGGTCACATCAAGAAGCTGATGCAGATCATCTAGTAATTAAGCATCAAACTTGCTTTTTGGCTAATTTGTCATTTACTAAGGTAAAATGTAAAAATATAAAAACAAAAACATTTTGAGAGATGCTAGTTTCTTTTTATATTTTTGTTTTTGTTAGCGTGAAAAAATAGGCATAATTTATGATTATTAAAAAAAATAATAATAATACGGATCCAAATTTCTTATAGGCTAAAGTAAATCTATGCGGCTCCTTGTTTTGATCAGTAGAAATCGAGCCCAAATGACTCTTTTACTGTTACAGGTTGCTGACCCCTGCTCTAGTCGTTAGTAAGGCAGGAGTACTGATCCCTCACAGGATGCTATGATGGCTGTAACATGCTCATACAAACTCCATTTCTAATGATGTCTTAATTTCTAATTGTTGCACACAAGGAGCTCAACAGAAGCCCATATTTACCGTAAACCTTTTGCACAGTCCTCAGGATTTTGTGTGTGTGTAAAAAATCCAAAGAACACGCCTGTTTCTCACCTTTACTTGATCCTTACATATTGTATGTGTCACCCTTCAGACGAAAAAAAAAAAGGAAACAAAAACTGTCCAATGCGTTTGTTGTCATTTGTTGAGCTTGTCTTATGATGGCAACATGAACGAGAGTATAAACATGTTATGTTTACCAGTGACCAGTGAGAGTGCTGGACTGAGGTTAGGTTTGACTGATATTCACGTCAGGGTAGTGATAGCTGAGCCTGTTTTCATCGTTATGTTTCATCTACATTGTGAGGAACTGTAGTTGCCATGGATACGACGTGGTGACGGAAGCAAGCATTGGTACGTGTACCAGGTGATGATAGATGAAGACAGGTAGTTTGTACCTGAGAGAAAAAAGATCTATGTCTCTTTAGGGGTGTCCAAAGTCAGTCCTGGAGGGCTGGCCTCCTGCTCCAGAAACCCTGCCTTATCTGCTTTGATTACCTGGATCAGATGTGTTTGGCCAATAAGGAGCTTCAATAGCAGATTGCCTGGAAACATGTAGGACACCGGCCCTCGAGGACTGACTTTGGCCACCTCTGGTCTGGGGTGTGTTGTAGAGGATTGTAAACCTTGGGCTGCACGTATCATCCGTGTGGGACTAAAAATAAAGCCACAGAAGCCTGTTCACAGAAAACAGGGCCCCTTTTAAAGCTGTTGCTACTCACTGAGCCAACCGAAACTGGACCGGCAACAGCTGCAGTTTCTGACCACAGTCCAAATTCAGAAGATAAAGCGTAACAAATATTATTCAGGTAAAACAACATTTAAAAAAGAAGACTTTAGGGAAATTCAATTATCATCAGTACCAGTTACACATATGCAGATTTTTCACATGATGCCACATTAAATGTGGAATACCAAGAGGCCCATTCCCCCAGATCTTTGTTTTTATTACATTTTCTGAGGATAAAAAAAACACAGAGGCGGTTATGGTTGTTATTTGTGTTGATAAAAGCGCTGATGTCCTCAGGGAGAGCCGGAAATGGCAGCCATCCAAATACAAACACATTTGCAACGAGCACTTTGTTAAAAGTAAAATCAATTCAAATGTGTGAACAAATTAATTGGCATTAGTACAAGAGGTTGGCTATCACGCCTTAATTTTACTCTGAAGATGTTCTTGCTCTTCAATTACATTCTTGAAATTATTAAAATAAGATATGAAGAGAAATTCGTGTTTGTCTTTGATATTCTCTTAGTGTATAGTCATGGTGTTCATGAAAACAGTTGTCTTACAAAATGGGGTTGTATTCACTAATGACTTGTGTATTCATTTAGACTTGGACAATAAAACTTGATCAAATGTTGTTCATGTGTGATTTAAAATAAAAGTAAAACCAAACTTTTACTTTTTACATAAATTCTGAGTTCAGCTTATAAAAGGTGTGAAACGATGGATGGATGTGGATGAATAGATTCATGGATGGATGGATGGTTAGATGGAGGGATGGATATTTGAATGAACAAATCAGACAAATCAGAGCACTAATCTGGTATCAGAAAAGAGCTGCTATGAATATAAAAGCAGGATATTTAACTTTAAACTGCGAGTTCCGGTTAATTACTAAAGATGTGTGGTGACAGCACAAAGTGCTCAACAGTGTGCACCATGAGCTGACAGCTGCACTCTTGCTGCACCAGTGGGACAGTGTGTGGTCTGTGTGGAGAGCTGCTCGGTCTGCTGTTTGTCCGTCACTAACTCAGACCACACAAGCACTGCATGGCTGCCGCGCTTCAGACGACGCCCTTCAAGACAATAAAAAAGAAATTGGGAGAGAGGTATAGGATCGGGGTTCTGCATGTCCAGCAGTGTGACCTCCATCTGACTCCTCAACAACCCTGACCATTGCCATAGTAACCAGGAAGGTCAGCAGGATGGAGATCAGTTGGAGGTCACTGAATGTGTGAGTCAGTTCTGTGCTCGTCTCTGCATCCTGATCAGCGGCAGTCGATGGTCTCTTGTCTAAAACCAGATTTCACAGGGACGGACTTTCATGGTTGAAATGTTTGAAGTTCACCAGTTATTTGTCCTAAAGCCACAGAGGTGGATGGAAGGAGATGGTCCTCAGGCTCCGGCTCATCACACGCATGGGGCAACTTCCACCAGCTGCAGGGACACTTCTCTCACATTTCACTTCCTGCTGCCTTGTTACCAGCTCATTCAAGTTCCTTCCAGCATGTCTAGGTGAAGCTGCGTTGCCACCAGGGTTGGGCACCGATTGGATTTTATGCAGTTCCGGTGCCGGTTTCGGTCCTTACTAAGTACCAATTTCTGTACTTCAGTAATAAAAAACAATGCCTACATCTTCCAAAATCAACACAAGATCTCCACGTCAAAAATTGATGTTTTGGATGCCGTTGTTTTTGACATTGGCTGTTCCCATTAAATCAGAGCTCCCTAACCTCCGAGTCACTAACCGATGGCCCGCCACACCTTCACCGCGCTGTGAATTTACTGCTCACCGTCTGTCAAACATGTGATCCTCAGATAGTCTGAGGGGTTACGGGGTTTTAATCTCACTTGGGGGGGTGTGTCTGCATGAAAGCCGCTTCCGCTGTTTCTGTGTCTCTGTGACTGAGTTTGAAGGCTGTACCGCTTTAACCCAAAAATAGGGGACCTTTTTTTAATTATTGTCTCGACAAAAATAAGTAAAGTATCACAGTTCAGGAGAGCCGAGCAGGCTGCCCCACTCCCCACAGCGGGTGTCTGTCTCCCGGAGTGTGGAGCGGGCGAGCTCTGCTGAAGTCCGGGAGTCTGTCTAAAGACAGAGAACCGCCGCACTGCGACAGGACAAAATGCTCCCATTGGATTAGTATTCTACCCACTGATCTGGCCACTGAAAACATCACATGCCCAAAACTGAATTCCTGATTGGCTGATGGGACGCAGCAGCCTGTCAAACTTCTGTGACCTGCTGTGGAATCCAGGCAGACATTCTAGCACTGCACGGCACGCACTCTCGTTTAGACCCAGTCAGCGCTTTATGTGAGCCTGCTTACTTACACAGGAAAGGCTAGGGGATTAGCTGGAACTTCAAAGTGCTGAAGTGACTGACATGTCCTAAAACAAATAGACCTTTAATAAAACTAAGCACCGAAATGCATCACCGTTTGGAGCAGCTTCTTTTGATTTCGGTAGAACCGCATAGATCATAACGGTTCCTACTTGGAACCGAACTTTGGTGCCCAACCCTAGTGGCCATTGACTATTGAGCAAATTTGATTTGCGATAATAAATTTGCCTAATGGAAATACGGCAATTTTGAAAAAAAAAGAGTTTTTTGGTAAATGTAGTTTTTTTACATATTTCACAAAGCTGCATTAGAAACCCTTTTCTTTCTAATTAAATGAGTCAAGTGACCCACAGCCGGATACCAAGTTTAGGTATCAGCAGGTGCAACAAGAGGCTCACAGCGTCACAGCTCATCAAGAGTTGAGTGTCATATGGAATTGTTGGATCCACATCTCTTCTGTAAATCACCAACCACAATTTCCCCAAATCACTTCATCTGAAGCTGTCCCCACAAATCTTGCTCCACGGCCTGAATAAGACGCCGACGTCTCCTTTGATAGATGATGATGAGTGCTAGTGCCTTGGTACAAACTTGAAAGTATTCATCATAGTATTCGTAGTTTCTTGTGTAGATTTGTGTTTATTAGGTTTTAATGGACACAATGTAATTGCAATTTTTTTTTTTACATTTCTAGAATTGTGATAGTTTTACACATACGTGTAATGAAGATGCAGCCTGAGAAACTCAAGATAAGAAACTGCACCAGTGAATAACATAACCATATCTGTGGTCGATATTTAAATAGATAGTTTAATCTACAGGGAATCTGGTTCGCTGGGATCTGCTGCAAAAGACATGCAGAATACAAAAGAATGCCAAATATTGTCCTCATCACTTCATTTATAAACTTTTTTCATATGATCTCCAACAGTTAGCATGTGAATGTGTAATATGTTTATCCTTAAAGAGACATACCAAGATATAAGGTGAAGCTGCATGCCAATAGAACCAAACATGCTCAATTATTGTTTGAGAATCCTCAACATCCTTTTTTTGACATTTTTTTTAATTACCTCACTTTTTTCAGGAAGTCGAAGAGAACATTTTCCAGCATTTATAAATATTTCAATAATCATATCATACATATTTACCATGCTTATTTTACATTTTCTCTGAAACAAAATAAAGCTGACTCTGTTTACAAACTGTATGTTTGTTAAAAAATGTTTGAGGATTGATCTTCTGAGAGGAACTTTGTGTCTTTCAAGACAGAATTTTTTATGTAACTATTCTTATCATGTAGTCAAATGGTGTGGTTCAAATAGAGACAGAAATTAGTTGCAAGCAAACATCTTAGAAGATATTTGACTTGGTTTTAATACATTAATGTCAAAAAAGTGTGTCTGAGCATCGCCTGATGCTGAAAATCCCACTGTTAACCAGTCCTGAAGACACAGACCACATGTCAACGAGACCTGATTACAAGGAAAATGTAGGAAACTGATGAATAATTACGTAAATGAAGTAATGTCAAATTTTTAACTTGAAAAACATAGTATGGAGAAAAGCATCAGCTGACTCAGAAGCGCCTCAAAAATATCCTAATAAAAGCAGAGGATAGTTATCATCCAGAGCAGGTGTTTACTAAGGAAGAAACCTGCAAATCCTTCATTAAAATTCCCTCTCGCAATAAGTTGATGGAGGAGGAAGCGCCTGCTGTAGCTATATATATATAGATACAGATAGATATATATGGATATATCTATATATACACACTTCTCCCCCAATAATTATGTTCTCAACATAGTAATGAACACATAACCAATGTGTTGTTTCCTCAGAAAAATGTGGGCCCCACAAATGTTTTAGGAAAAGCCCTGAACATGAACTGTAGAAACTGTGACCTTTGTTTGGATCACGTTACCATGGAGACTGGGGCTTATCCGGCTTTCTTTGCCATCATTGGGTTTGCTTTCACCCGCTGTCTGCAGGTTTAAATAACCAGAATGCTTTTACTGAAGCTGATCTTATTTTGATTGGAAAACGATCGATGGGAGGCCATGGGATTTTGTGTCATTGGAGTAATGCGTA
This sequence comes from Oryzias melastigma, assembly GCF_002922805.2. NCBI lineage: Eukaryota > Metazoa > Chordata > Actinopteri > Beloniformes > Adrianichthyidae > Oryzias > Oryzias melastigma. The sequence goes on along the minus strand of NC_050519.1, from coordinate 22,830,341 downwards.
TGGGAGGAAGGAGGACGCGGGAGACAAGGAGAAGATGAAGGAGAAGGAGAAGTGGGGCGAAGCGCACAGTCAGGTCAAACGCTGGGTTTTTGGGTGAAACTAAGTTCACATTACCATACAGATCAGAGTGTGTGTGTGTGTGGGTATGCATCTTCTCTTCACTGGAGCGGTGACACCAAATTTGTACTCAAGTGACGCCAACAGATGGAGCTGCTATTGTGAAAGGGTCTGCACACACATGCATCCATGCACACATGCACACTCACACACACACACACACACAAATAAACAGACATCAATGCATTTGTCTCATTATGGGAATAAAGTTCACAATCACCCAGACAGGAGCCTCCTGTGGTTAAGGGCTGCACACACACAAACACACACACTGACGGCTCCTCATCAGTAACCTGCCTGATAACACACTGGAGAGGTAGCATGTGTGTGTGCACGTGAGTGTGCACAACTGTGTGCAGGCAGAAATTGAACCCTTGAACTGTGTTTAACCCTCTCTCCCGCGCTCTCCCTGGTTCTGTATATCCTTCATCTGGCCTTTATTGTTGCTTTCATCCTTCCTCCCTCTCTTCCTGTTTTTGACACCTTCATTTGTTTTCATCTGGTTCTTTTCCCTGCTCTGTCTTTCTCTCTCAGCGGGGCATAAACGGGTTTCAGGTACTTTGAGGTCAAAGCATCATGCACAGTGAGGCTGTGGGAGTGTGAATTTACCGCAGGAAGCAGCTCACAAAGACACACACATCAATGCACCCATAAATTACAGATCGTTTGTAAATCATCAGCCTATGATCTGAATATTGGTCGCCAACTGACTGCATTTGTGAAGTCCTACAAGTAATTAGCTAAGTCAAAATTACTGATGCTGAGGATTCTAAGTTATATATATACATATATATATATAAAGCATATGTATAATAAGGATATATACATGTATATATAAAAGTACATATGTGAAAGTATACATATATGTATATGTGTGCGTGTGTCTTGGAAACCGTAAAAAGTCCTTTTGATTTTGCTAATTACTTGTGTGTATATATATATATATATACACATCTATATACACATCTTTCTGGTCTTAAAGTAATTTTATCTTGCATATCTCTCAGATCAGAATTAGTTTGTCCGCCGCATATTAAAAAGGTGTGCAAACAAAAGGCCTTAATAACATCTTATAAAGTGTATTTCTTATTTGCCTTGCGTTTCCAGTCACAGAGCCTGGAGTTGTCCTCTTCTGGACCCGTCCTGGAGCATCCGCCGGCACCAGAGTGTGAACCTTTGAAGCCAGCAGCAGAGGACAGTCACGTCCCTCTTTTGCTGTAAAAAGGCACACGCCATTGTGAGGCTGTAGCCTGTGGTGAACTCCTGAACTGAACTTGAACCATGGTGGGGTCATGCGGGGGCCAAACGGGGTGAGTGTGGTAGTGGTCATGCTGCACCAGAGGACTGATGCACACCTGCCCCCATGCAAGAGCATCACTGAGTACATGCTGTGGAGAATACAGGTATTTTCCACAGTTTTCAGTCACATCATCTGAGTATTAAGAGATGCTTTGATTATTTTATATTTGAATTGTGACAAACATTTCTGAAAATGTTTTCTTTGCAGTCAAGATAAATGTTTTATAACATCACATTGATTCATACCATAATTAGTGGCTGATGATCAGATT
>NC_050519.1:22820820-22828500 GCF_002922805.2 Oryzias melastigma | reverse complement strand
AAAGTACTCTATCTATCTATCTATCTATCTATCTACAGGTATTTTCCACAGTTTTCAGTCACATCATCTGAGTATTAAGAGATGCTTTGATTATTTTATATTTGAATTGTGACAAACGTTTCTGAAAATGTTTTCTTTGCAGTCAAGATAAATGTTTTATAACATCACATTGATTCATACCATAATTAGTGGCTGATGATCAGATTCATAGTCCATATTTGATCATTTTGAACGATCTGATTTACTGACATCAAATGAATCCAGAACATCTTTATCCTAAACTTCCACCAGTGTGACTCAGAGAGAAATACCTGGTACTGAACAGTTCAGGTGAAGTTTTCCAGATTCTTGTATTTCCTCAAGATAATAACTTAAATATGTGAACAAAACAAACAAACTAGTAAACAAGAATGAATGTCAAATCCATTCACATTTTAGTTTGATAAAGTTGTTTTTCCACATCAGAATAATCATTATTAGAACATTCTGTATGATCACATGACTTTGATCAATATTTCCACACATTAGACTGGAATGATGGTTGATCAGTTTCTGCTGCATCACATGTGTGTCTGCTGTGATGGTTGTTTTTATGTTATAGTAATATGAGCCTACATGGTTCAATCCAAGTGGTATTTTCTAAGATCGATTATCATCGATTTATTTAATTTTGAAATTATTTTGTAATTGTAAAGGTTGATTCAATCAACAACTTACCTCGGAGAGATCTATCAAAGGAATAGAAATTGATTCATTGATTAAGTTGATTAATATGAGAAACTGCAGATAGAATAAGTGGAGACAAATGACTATCATATTTAGCTGGATGATGACTGACATACTTTTTACTTCATTTAGAAACTAAATTAAGATGAAAATAACAAAAAATGTCTGGATTTATTCCCCTGATATAAATAATAAAGTAGTTTCTGAATAAAATCTGCCTCCAATTGAACTCAGTTAATGAGATATACTGAACATATGAAGCAAAATAATGTGTGTGTATATATATATATCTCAGGCTACTGTCCTACTGTCTCCCTAATTGTTTCTTAGAATTGACTCTTTTGAACACACACACACACACACACACACTTCTTTCTGGTCTGAGTAGGAAGTGATCAGTCATTGGCTGAAGAGAAGAGACAGTGACCTCCCCCTGAACTCTCACCTCCCTTTAACCTTTGACTAAGGAGGAGAAGAGACTTCTGCAGGGGAGAGGAGGTGAAGGTAGAGAGAGTGGAGACAAAACCGCTGAGGAAGGTCACTCAGACAGAGGAGGAAAAGATGAGGAGATGAAGACGGATCCCAGAAGTCAAATTAGAAGGAAAAAAACGCAGAGAAAATGAGAACAAAGACATGGAGGCGGGACCAAACACCAGGGGGCAGTGTTGGGACAGAGTAGAATGCTCTGTGGGACGTGACGGTTTGGGGCCATGAGTGGGAGGAAGCATGAGAATGATGGAAATCAAAGATTGCAAAATAGCAGTGCCGATCTAATCCATTGGTCGGCACGTTTCATGTTTTCACGTGGCGTCAGGGCGGCAGTGGGAGGAGCATCGCGTGATGATGTCGTCGTGACTCTGTGGCATCCGAACATGGCGACGCCATAGCAACACCTAATCCTGTCCAACAGACAACGCCCTGTTGGCTAACACGCGCATTCATGCCACATTTATGTACATACAGCTATACAAACACACTCAACCGTGGAACCAGACAAAGCGCGCGCACACACAACAATGCATGCGCACACATACACACATGTAGCCCTTTTGTGGAGGGGGGGCACAGGAGGGAGAGAACATAAAGACTGTTTGTTGTTGGTGTTCTTTTAAGCATCCAGAAATCTGTTCTGGGTCTCAAAGGTTCTGCGCTGAGCCGCTCAGCTTCCGGTTCTCACGCCGCTCTACGCTAGGAACATAACTCAGGTAGACGAGGGCCGATTTGCTTTGATAGTGAGCTGGAGAAGTGTCAGACTTCAAAGTTGCACTGCAGCCCCCTCTGATCAGGGCAAACCCACCCATTCAGGTTGGCTGGACACCTGAGCGGCGGTCCTCCCGCCTCAGAGGAGAAGGTGTGGTCCCATGACTCACCAGAGCCCGATCAAAAGTCTGAGGAAGCCATGAGCTCACAGGCCAGGTGCAGAGAGGGTCAAAAGTCACAGGAGGCAGTTCCCACGGCGACCGCCGGGAGGAAACAGTTCGAGGGCTTTGATCGCAGCTCACGTGCACACGCTGGTCACGGTGCAGCCGTGGAACGAGACACGAACCGTGAGACTGGACAGCAGCTCAGATCCAACAGAACCTTTGATGAGGGGGGGTCGCGTAGGGGTCACGGCAGTGACAATAACAGGATCCATTCACTCCACACATTCATGCAAATAAAATGTTTACTTCCAGGAACTCACTACAGTCTGAGGTTCATGTGGGAACATTTTTACACTGTGTTCAAGGTCACAAGGAGGCGGGGCCTCCCAGCTGTCACACAGCCACTCCTCAAAGTCTGTTTTCATGTGCAAACGCTTCAAATGTCCATCAGATTATTCTGCTCAGAACAAGAAGATATCACTATGAACCTTTTATTTGTATTTGATTTACACTTTTAAAACTGACTAAATTAATTCTCTAACACAAATGCTAGTTTTAGTAAATCAGCATCCCAGAAATATCCAAAGAGTAACTGTGAGATTATATAAATGTGCTTCTTCTGCTCCTTTTCAAGCAATAAATCAAACTCAACTTGACTGTAGTTAATAATCATTATATTAATTTATTGTCACATTGTATGCATTACAGCAAGAATATTTATGAGTGATTACACTGTTAAGAGGATGACGTCTTTTTAGATTTTTAATTTCTTTTTAATCTGTGAATTTCTCTATTTCTTAAAAAAATTGTGCAATTTCTTTTTGTCTACAATTATTGCATGAATCAAACCAATAAATTAATTCAAGTTATGAATTTTACTTATGAATATGAATGTCAGAATATTCCAAAACATGATTCCCAAAAAAAGAAACACAATCACAAAAAGACTGTTTCCAAACTCTTATTACAGATGGACAAACTACTGCTAGTGAAAAAAAAACATTTATAATTATAAAATAAAAAAATGAACGTGTGAACATAAAAATAGAAAAGCCCAAATCATCTGCTCGGAAACTTTGTTTTTATCCAAGAAGGAAATTAAATAAATATTTTGATGGAAAAACAATTTGTATATATATATATATATATATATATATATACATATACATATTTTTATTTTATCAGTTACACGTTTGACTTTCAAAAAGACATTAAAGACATCATGTCTTTAATGTCTTTTTGAAAGTCAAACGTGTAATTGATAAAATAAAAATATGCTTTTTTTTTGAATACACAATTTTAGAAAATATAATTATCTAAAAATACGACAATATTGACCAAACTATTAAAATCTGTCAGACGGAAAAATGTAATAACATTCTGAAATAAATTATCTTCATTTTAAATCTGTAAAAAAAAAAAAAAAAAAGCATTTAATAAAGTCAGAGAAAATGAGACACAAGTTAAACTCCGGTCAGCATGTCCTGTACAGAACACTCTGTTGCTTCCATACTGAAACGTTAGAATGTCCCGTTCAGACGGTGAGCCTGAACCAGACGGGATGCTGGTTCTTGGTCATGCTGACAGCAACGTTCCTCACATCAAACAGGAGTTCTTCAGTGGTTCTCACGTTTCTTTGGTCGCTGTCACAATCTCATCGATCTAATGACTTCAGATCCGTGTATTCGGCCGTGAGGCTTCAGACGGTCATCCAGCATCACACTCGGCTCTTTTGGGTTCCCCCAGTATCAACTCATGGATCTGAAGTCTTTGCATAAAATAATGGGCTGATCTGCAAGAGACCACATTCTGGAAAAAGATTTACTTTAAAAGAAGAAAAACACTCACCTGGAGTGTAAATGTTTGGTTGATCCAGAGGGGGTGGGGGATTTTTGCTCAGGTTTGAACAGCCATATGCAGATTAGCTGTTACGGCTTACATTCTATTATACTGTGGACCGAGCGCGATGGCTTGAGTTGATCATGTAAAACTCATCATTACGGTAAGATGTGGATTCAGAGACGAGTTTCAATTCTGCTGTCGTCTCACTGGAACCTCTGAGAGATTCCAGGTGAAGAAATGTGGAAGAAAATGCAGATGAATCCTGGGAAAACTGTCTTTCAAAAATACATTTATCAGGATAAATGCTGCTTTCTAAAAGTTTTCTAGAACCACTGTAAAAATATATATATATGTATCTGAGACGGCACCAAAAATATATTATATTATATTATATTATATTACTGTTTTGTATATTTTCTTTCTATTTGATTTAGTTAATTTACATGTTGGAAACTTAAACAAACTGAGTTTTAATTCCCTTTTATTTATTTACAGATGTAAGCATTTCAACTCTGTCTCTATTCTACATTGTTGCAGTGATTCGATCTATAGTTGTGATATTTATTCAGAAAATTATGTAATTTATTTGAATATATTTGTCTTTTTTCTAGTGATGCTAATTTTGGCTCGTAAACAGTTTTGAAAAAATTAGCAGAGTGTGCAGAATGTTTTAATTTAAAAGAGACCAGAGCTTAATTCTGGGCTCTGTCTTTATGCCTTTAAGTCAATTTGTAACATGATTTAGTTTTGTGTGTAAAATAAAAAGTTCCTGTTGTCAAAGCAAACTTAATTTTGATTATTTTCAGCTCATCTAGTTTTTAAATGAATACTTTATTAATTTTATCTGTGCTGCTTTGCTACTAAATACGAACAGCAGAATAAATTCTTTTTTATTGTCATTTTGATTTAAATTATTTTGAGATAAAAATAGTTCTGCTTTGTTGAAACGCAAAATTATGTATGTGTTTATTTCCTCTTCATAATTGATAAACAAATTGACTGAATAAAAATGATTAAATTAATTATTCTTATGACTGTAAAATTCTATTACTATTAGTTTAAAGGGGCAGTTTTAAATCAAGCGAATTCTATTTTTTAACATAAAAATGTAACATTTTCAAATGTATAATTTGACATAAACAAGACAATATATGAAGACAATTAATTAATTAATAATGCTGAATTTTTAAGTTGATACTAAAATAAAATTATGGTAAAATTATTCAGGCCTCACTTGTTTTTATTAAAATCATAAAACAAGAATTATTTATTTTCATATTTAACCTCAGTACAGAATCTCAAAAATCTGTAAACACAGCACTGTTTTAAGGCAAAAAGAGAGCCTGATCTTTTTATTTATTAAAAAACAAACAAAACAAACAAAAAAAAATCTGGATAATTTTATCTTTTTTATAAACTCTGCATGTCGTCAGAGAATCAGTTAAGATTTATTACCTACATTTTTGTTTAAATATTAGAAACTTTACTACAAGAAAAAAAATTAAATCATGAATTTTTTTTAAGTTTCTAATCAAAAGACTTTAAAACACAGCGCTTTAATTCATAAATAACACCAAAAACTGTAGTTGCTTCAATAATGCTGTTCATTTTAACTCAGAAATATTAAGTAAATAAACTGCAAAATACCTCAGGGGCTTTTCTTTAGGTAAATCTTATTAATTGTTGTTTGCTGTGTGAGTTTAAGATGATAAAGTAAATTCAACTCACTATTCTATTCTATTCTCACCTTAGGGTGATATTCGCCTTTTTTTAATAAATACATTTATTTTTGACAAATTCAGTTGGACTTTTTCTCGTGACAGATTTCTGTCTAATTCTCTGACAGCTGCTTTTATTTTGAAAATGGCGCACAAACTCTTAATGAAAGCCTGTATGTTTCAGTTTAATAATATATGTGTCTTCAGTTGGTTGGCGTTTATGTGAGGTTTCATTTGAGAGCAGCCCAACAGAGCAGGTAAAGCGTAGCTGCTGCTTTGCCAAACGAGGTCTCAGCTGTCAGGGTTAAAAAACGTAAGCTTGGGGCGCGGGGCGTGTGTGGGGGGGTCATCTTTGAAGTCTGGACAGGGGGCTGTCTCTGGAGTTTTTGGGTTTGGTGTAGCAGGCTGGGGTTTCACATTCATGCAGGTCAAAGCAGAGATTCCTCCTCGCTGTTTGTGTGTCTGGACAGTATTCACACATCCCGGCTTCACAGTGAGGCAGGCACGAGGGAAGATGCCCGGAATCAAGAGGAGGATTAATGTGATTCCATAAAAAGATCCAGTTTTACAAATGTCTGGGAGATGTGTGCAGGCTGCACGGATAAAAGTTTGGAGCAGCGGAAGTGAAAAACATGTTGGTTTTTTTGAGGATGTCCTTTTGTTGCAGCCGTTTCTGTGTGATCAGTAGAAAAAACTTCCACTAAAACCAGCTTCCTTGTCAGCTGCTGCAGTTCTGGTGGATCACTGGCATTAAACGTCCTGTTCACCTCAGTGCAGTCAGGAAACTGCAGCTGATCTGATGGTTCTCTCCGTCTCACACGTCGATCGTGTGTTTGATGCTGCTGCTCTTCGTGTGACTTTGTAAGGCCTTAAAACCTGAATTAAAAGTGTTTTTATTTCTCTTTTTTATACATCATATGTAATTCATTGATTGTTCCATATCTGATATACTGCATAGAAATTTGGGGAACATTAAATAAAAAAACTATATTTATCTTACAGAAACGACCAATAAGAATCATGATCTAACTATTAGGACCCATCACCACTATTTATAAATCTGAAAATATTCAAATTTAAAGACTTAGTAGATTGTTCCATCCTAAAACTCATGTACAGAGCACACCACAAAAGTCTGTCATGACATTAAAAAAAGTTTGAAAAAGAAAGAGCAAATACAACCAAAAAGGACATAAACCAACAAATTCAAAAGGAAAAATCGTTTTTTTTGGCAGGGTATCAGACTGTGGAATAATCTTGAAAAAACAATTACAGAGTTCAGTTCAATTATTACATTTAAAAAATCTGTGAAAAAACAAATGCTCACACAATATGAATTATAAGGTCGTTTAGAACGGGTAAATAAAAAGAAATTCTCAGGTATTTGGTTTATTTGGGTCATTGTCCTGTTGCTTCTTGTTTTTGCTCTTTGTTTTGTGTTTTTTTTTCTCAGCTTTTGTTGCTTTTGACAGCCAGTTGACATATTTATGTTACAATACAAAGAGGTAAATTTGGCTAAAATATGATTCATGATACATACAGGGGGAAGTCTGTCCTCTCACCCAAACTCTGTTAATGCATAAATGCATCAAACACTTCTGCTCCAAACTTACTATGATGATCATTTTGAAAGCAAAAAACACAAGAGATGATTTTCTTCATAGTTGGAAATTAATTCAGGCATCACGGAGTTGAAGAAAAATTAAGAAATGTGTAGAGCACATGTGTCAAAGTCAAGGCCCGGGGGCCGATCCGGCCCTCCAGATCATTTCATTTTATTGTTATTATTGGCCAGATGTTATATTGTGCTCATTTCTAACTAGTATAATTTTGACAAAATATATTTTTGCAGAGAGTAAAACATTGAAAGTTATTTAAGGTTTAAGTTGATTTATTCTGGAATAATATTCCTGCCTTTTTATTATTCATAATTATGTGAAAAAGTTACAATTTTAAAGTTTAAAAAATTGGCATTCTGCTAGATTTTTAGACTCTTTTGTCATTAAGATTTTTTAGGCTATTTTGGAGTT
>NC_050519.1:22811934-22820553 GCF_002922805.2 Oryzias melastigma | reverse complement strand
CAAGTTATGGTTTTAAAGTTTTAAAAATGTAGTTTTAGAGTGTTCAATGAATATTTATCCTGTTCAACCCGCGTCCTAAGGTGTGTTTTGGATTTTTCCCCTATGCGATTGAGTTTGACACCTCTGGTGTAGAAGCTTTGAACTGAATAACGCCGGGTTTACACAAAGTGGCGTAATTTGGAGGCTGCTTCCATTCGCCGCCATAGTTAACTTGTGGTGTAGTTGACACCAACCGTGGTGCTTCGCGGTCGGCTTGCGCCGTGTTTTGGCGTCAGATCTATTTTTTGCCTGAGCAATCCCTTTCAATCCTGACAGGAAGTTACACTGAGACGCACAAAAAATCTGGTTAATTTTAAAAATAAAACTAATTTTTTACAATAAAATACCATCATAAATGTGATTATATTTTTTCTACAGACTGTAGAGATGAAAATACTGTAAACACAAACAACGCACAACACACAAAATAAAAAAACCTACACACACACACATACACACATGCAGATCAATGTAGTTGGGGTGGGGTGGTTGTCTAAAAACACAATCAACGAGAGAGAGGCAGGGAGCAGTCAGCGACAAATCAAGATGGGCGATGTCAAATTAATTGTTGAAGCTCTAAATAACCACAGGTGTCAACTGTTGCAAAAAAATTTGCGTCTGGTGTGAACAGGAGGTGAAGCACAGACCGCGCGCACGCCACGTGCACATCGCTTTGCAGCACTTCCATGTCCAGTGTGAACCCGGCGTAGAAATGAACCTTAGGACTGACCCCCGACTGACACTGACCCGTTCATCCTTTCAGGGTCTGGACAAAGGTCCGGACAGGACTGTTGGTCAACATTGATTTAGTTGGCAGGTTGGGCCAAAAGGAAAAAGCCCTGAAGAGCAGAGAGAAACCTGGCGGGAGGATTATTGGTTCAAAAAACGAGGAATGCCTTACGAGGAAAGGAGGAGTTGGTAAATTCACGCTCCAGTTCACAGCTCAAACATTAAAACACAGCCTTTTTCATTGTTCCCGAGGCTCCACCCAATTCCACACCTGTGAGTAATGAGCTCCTCGGGTCCACCTCAGGTTAACCCGCCTGCTCTGAACTCAGAAACGGGCCGAGAACAGAATGAAATACTGGATCTTAAGTGAAAATTCGGACACTGATCTGCGATGTGAGAATCTAGACGGATCAAAGAACCCTCAGATGAGACCTGGAACACACCAACACCCCACCTCTCCATATCTGCCCCATCATCCCCCGCTCTGGAAGGGAAGTGACCAGTCAGACCTGTGAGGGGGTCTGTTCCTAACGTGACCTCTGGGGGGCAGTGTAGTTTGACAGATGTCATGGCTGTGAGTGTCTCTCATTGTGTTGTGTTCTTGATGGGAGATGTTTGATCAAAAAATCTGATGTTTGTGCTGAGAAAACCAAGATACAGGTCATTCTGCTGTTCTTTCTCTTACACAGACACACACTAGACTCAAGACTTAAGGATAAAAATGTCTTAACCCTTTAACACCGGAGCTCCAGTGTTTATGTTTTTTGATTTACTGTCATTTTTTTGTTGTTAACGTGATAATTCCAGCAGATTCTGAAGGAGAAAACTGAAAAGTTTCAGCATGTTGAAGATGATGTGTTTAAGCGTCACAGACGACCCCTCAGGTGTTAATCCATTGAATTAAACTGCATAAAGAGCTAAGTGGAAGCTGCCAGAATCCATAAAGAATATGAACAGAAATACTACTAAAGAAAAACATTTGAATGTTTAATGGAATAGAATTGAATGGAATCAAAGCAACGACATCATATGAGCAAAGCTCTGATTTATGAGAAATGAAGCTGAAAAGAGCAAACACTGCAGTTCCTCTAAAAAAACAACAGTTCTCGTCTCAGGAAATCCTGGATTCTCCTCTGTGTTTCCTGGAAGTTTGCTCTTAATTTTTTACTATTTTTATTTGTTTGTTGCTGTTGAAAAATGAGAAATCATGTTTCCTTCCATTTGTTACCAAATATTGATTTTGCTGTTTGTTTTAACTCGCTTACTTCTATTTATCAAACTTTGAGAGTTTGATTAGGGCTGGGTTGATAAAATCGATAAATCGATCTGAATGAATCTAAGCTTCACAGATCAATAATCGATTCATAACAATATAGACCAATTTAGCACATAAAGCTAAAGTCCACTAGCTTGATGCTAACGTTTAATAGAATTTCCCATAGGACGGCTAATGCTAACGCTCGATTGACATAAACATACATTTCAACTAAATGAACATCTTTATAAACTCACAGACATGAACTTTTCAAACTTTTTCAAGGAAATATTTTCAAAGTAACTATTTGTGGTCTAAAACATTGTTTTTTCCTCATACTTTCTTTTTTTTCTGGAATAAAGTGTAATACTATAGCGGATCGCCACCTAGTGTCCAAACTGAAACGTCCTCCAGGAGAAGCAGAACAATGTTTCCAATGTTAATGATCTGAACATTTTAGTTAGAACTTCTCCTTTAGAGAATCCATGTAACTCTGGATGATATTAACAATCTCATTATTTCACTGATACATTTACAGTATGTGAACTGGATCAGATTAGATACAATCAAAAAATATAGTAGATTATTCCTGTATTTTTAAACAAAGGTGTATAAATGTGTAAACTAAAAATTGAATTAAATCTAATTGCATTGAGAGGATCAAAAGAATTGAAAAAAATTGGAATCGAATCAATCCAGGCTCTGGTGAATTGAATGGAATCATTTCCCGGCCTGGTTGGAATTTCTGACCTGAGTCCTTGTAAGTCAAATGTGTATATTGCAGTAGATTCCAACAACTTTCAAACCACAAAATATTTCAACAACAAATTAAAAAATGAACAGGCACCACTAATACCCAAGTTTTACTTAAAAATGTTAAAAACACTTTTCTGTAAAACTGTCTCGAACATTGAGACACAGTCTCATCTCCACTGTCAGAATGTCTTTAACATGACAGAAAACATAGATCCATAATCTCTGTTTTAAGTTTCTCCGTTGGTGTGATAGAAATGTGTCATTGAAGAGCTTCTCTGCGTAGTCGATGACTGCAATCTCCTGTTTGAACAGAGGAGGCAGCAGAACGAGCAGCAGACCAACATGTTCCCATTACCTCACCAGAACAAGTACTGCTGGATTATTTATGTCCAAATGAACAACTTTCACTCAGGGTCTCTGATGTTTTTCATCATCAGGGTTGACAAAAACCAAAAATATGCTCAGCAAAAATAGAAACTTTAACCAAAAGTAATACCCTTGGATTGGAAATGGCTTATTTCAAGCAATCACAGCAAGAATAATGCATGAACAATACAACTTGATCACAAACAATACACTTGAAGTTTATTTTATGATGCTTAAGTCTAAGTATAAGTATATACTATCGCAGAGGTCTGTAACATTTAACACTAAAGAGCCATTTAAAGACCACCATGATCAGCGAGAGCTGTAAAGTCTCACCTCAAAGTTAGAAAAATACACTTTATTTATGGTTTTGAGTTAATTAAGTCATTTATTTATAAAATATAGCTTTGAAATGTTCTATACAATTGAGTTTTCCTATACAATAAATTTAACTTCACTTACCTTTGACAGCAGCACATTCAGGTTCCTTTCAAAATAAAACACATCCTGTGGTTAATCAGATCCTTCAGCTGCAGCAGATTGACTTTAATTAAAAATGCAAGAAACATGAGATTTTCTGTTATCATGACTTTGGTGTTCCTTCATCCTTTTCTTCATTTAGTGAATAGGAACATGACTACATTTGTGCAGAATCCAAATTATCTTAAAATCTATACATGTAAAAGGTATAAGATAAGGATTATAACTGAGAGTAGATTAAGCCTTTTACCCTCATTTTAATCAGTTAGGCCTATCTGACATTTCAGAAATCTAAACATAAATGAATTAGTTAAGTCTGAAGTTTTCTTCAAAGCTAAAGCTTAATCCACGTGTGTCAAAGTCAAGGCCCGGGGGCCGGATCTGGCCCTCCAGGTAATTCTATTTTATTGTTATTAATGACCCGATGTTATCTTGAACTTATTTCTAACTTGTATAATTTTGAAAAAGCATATTTTTATGGAAAGTAAAATATTGAAAGTTATTTAAGGTTTAAATTGATTTATTCTGGAATAATATTCCTGCCTTTTTATTATTGATAATTATGTTAAAAAATTACAGTATTGAGTTTTTCAAAAATGTGTATTCTGTTACCTTTAGGACTATTTTGGCACTTACTAAGATTTTTTTAGGCTCTTTTGGAGTTTAGCTAATAATTATATGCTAGCTGTTTTGCTAATTTAAGCTTTTCAGTTTTTTAGGATATTTTGAAGTTTAGCTATGTTTTCAGCTACATGCTAGCTTTTTTGGCAACCTATTTTTTGTTTTGTTTTGTTTTGTTTTTTTAGGCTAATTTGGCATTTAGTTAATATTTTAGCTGGCTATCAGCTTCAGCGTTTTCCGCTATAAGCTTCTGTGTTTTCAGCTGTTAGCTTCGGCATCTTCAGCGGCCAAATTCAGCTTACAGCATTCAGATGAGCATTATTGCAGGTAATGCTATATATCTAGTTAGTCAGTTAGTCCTTTATTTTGAACATGGTAAAAATTAAAAATTAAAAATAATAATTAAAAATAATAATAATTAAAAATAATAATAATAATAATAAATTATAAATAATAATAATGGATTGGATTTATCTGCGCTTTTCCAGACGCTCAAAGCGCTTATATTGTATATCCATTATTCATTCACACCTCATTCATACTTGGTGATGCTAAGCTACTACTGTAGCCACAGCTGCCCTGGGGCAGGCTGACAGAGGCGTGGCTGCCAGTATGCGCCAACGGCCCCTCTGACCATCACCGGAACATTCATACGCATTTACACACCAGTGGAGGCTCACTGGAGGCAAGTTGGGTTAAGTGTCCTTCCCAAGGACACAACAACACTTGGCTGGCGGGAGCCGGAATTGAACCGCCTATCCTTCGATCATTGGCCGACCCGCTCTACCACCTGAGCCACTGCCGCCCGAATAAAAGATATTACACCTCAATTGTGTAGTTCGAAATGGAGTAGGAAGAAGTCAAAAAACTTTTTTAATCCTACCCCTTAAAAATATATCTTCATTTTAATCTTTAATATAAACTATTTCAGAAGCAGAATTTAAGTACCATCAGACATCTGTTCATATAATCGAATACACACAGGATCTATGCAAAAACACGTACATGTATACAAATATACCACCTTTACCATTCACATGCTCTCCCTTCCCATAAATCTTTCCCCTGGGACCTCAACACCCAGCCTCTGTCAACTTTACCAATAATACACTCAAAACATTAATTTATATGAATTATATACTTCACAGTCAACACCTGTATCACTACATTAGATTTGTCTTCCTTCTTCCTTACAATATTTACTGAAGACTGTTATTCTATGTTTATGTTTACAGTGGTTTATGCTGTTGCTCATTCGTAGCTCATCATTCAGACTGTTCCATAGCTTCACTCCATTTATTGTTGTACAAAAGATCTTTTTTGTTGTGCGTGCTTTTAGTACTCTGAAATTATTTTCTTTTCTTAAACTATAACCGCCCAATCTGTCAGAAAACATTGATTGTAGATGTACTGGGAGTAAATTATGTCTTACTTTGTACATCAGCTGAAGTATTCTATGCTCTATTAAATCAAAAAGTTTTAGTATCTTTGACTGAAGAAATAATTGATTAGTGTGATGGCGATAACTTACATTATGAATAATTCTTACTGCTCTTTTTGTAACAAACACAGTGGTTTTAAAGAGGTTTTGTATGTACTTCCCCAAATTATGTTTAAAAAGTTACGGTTTTAAAGTATTAAAATGTTTTTAGAGTGTTCAATAAATGTTTATCCTGTTCGACCCGCGACCTAAGGTTGTTTTTTTTATTTTGGCCCCTTGTGCGACTGAGTTTGACACAGCCGTTTTAATCTATATAATATCTGAAAACTTGGCTCAGCTTTGTTGGACAACGATGGAGGCCACCAGAGAAAGCATCACTTCTTTTCTCCAGAAAATCTCTGTCTCAGTTTGTTAATATTAGATATGCAGTCAGATCAGCCAATGACACGGCCGCACCGGCAGTTCTGCTCTGTGATTGGCTGCCCTCAGTGTTTGCTCGTGGTTACAGAGTTGCTGAGGAAGCAGCCTTTTATGTCTGCTCACAACACTGGCACTGTCTGAGCCCGACACACACACATGTGCACACACAAAGGCCGGCTAAGCTTTAGCTAAACAGTCCAATGTGGAACCATCTCTCCCTCTCCCTCTTGTACAAACACACACAAATGCTCCGAGGCAAATATTACTTCATCCTAAGTATTTTTAAATCAGGCGATGACAGTTTCAGAGAGAGTGAAGGACGCGCACGTAGCCACTGCGGTTTGGGGTTGAGCTGTGGTGTGTGTGAGGTTAACGAGCTCTTACAGCCTTCTTAGCACATCGATGAAAGACACATCTTAAGAAAGACAGAGAGCAGAGAATAAAACCTCGCCAGACAAAAGTGAATGGGTGGAATCATTTACTTTTCTGTTCAAGAGGCTGGTAAATAAACTTTTCCACTTTGTTGTAATGTACGTGTGCTTTTGCACGTCTGTGTATCCATAATCACACTTAAACCTACTCAAAAAAGGAAGCCGTGTCTTCACATGCCCACCCATTGTTTTGCTTTGCTGTTACTGTGTGTCTGACACAAGTGTCTGTGTGAATGTGTTTGTGTTAGCACGGGGAAATTCCAGAAATTTCACACCACAATGCATTAAAGCAACGGCAGTCTGGAAACGTCACGGCAAAGGTTTGTGTTTCTGAGACAATCAGAAGTCCCAACATCTGCAATTATCTTTTATTCCTCCTCTGTGTTCCAACGTCACAGCTGTCCAGACAACTGTTGAAAAACAGGAATTAGACCAAACAGGCCAAGCGGCCATGAATGAGCTGATGCTCACCTGAACGAACCTGCTGATGAGAACCTTCAGTGGGATTAGAGAAAATGCATGGTTATACTATGGAAGTCCATACATCCGGAGAGGCCACCCATTGTTTTTATGGAATTCCCATAATGTCGAAAGAAGGACATTCACTTTCTAATGCGTGGTCAGTTTCAACTCCTTCATATACAACATCATCTCTGGTTGGACGCTCTCACCACCACAGACAGAACTCAGGAATGTACCGTCAAAGAGAGAAATCAGAAATTCTCTCCATGTTACATCATTCTGTAGCTACGTTCACACTGCTATTCATATATGCTTAAAATGTAAGTTTTCACTCAAAATGTGCACCCATTGAATGCTCATTGCAAGTTAAGGTAGGTCAAACTTTGACCAATCAGGGACTTGGATTGGAGATGATATTAGGATGGCGTCTCCTATAATTAATTAAAGTAACAACTGTTTGAAAATCAATCATGAAAAGGACTTTAATGATTGTGGTTTGCGCCTGTCTGTATTATCAAATGACACCAAGTTTTTCATAAATTGGAATGGAGCTGTGAAAGAAAATCCTAGAGCGTGATTCACAACACTTGTTACGACATTTCACACCAAGCCTCTTCCAACTGTTGGTAGCAGACATGCGCTGGTAAACTGCAGTTCAGGGGTCACCAACCTGGTGTCCACCCCTAAAGACCACACAAGTCTCTTCTAAAAATAGCAAAACTCACTTGTGAGCTGCATCTAAAATTACACTTTATTCTGTTGTTGTTTTTTGTAATGAGTCCATTCCAGGATTCCAGGATTCTTCAGCGTTTCAGAGTAAACTACATCCATATATATGATCATATATTACATTGGGAACGCTAAAAACAAATTATTTATGAAATACGAGTCATTTTTGTGGATCGTTTTAATACCAGGAAGTAAAACGACTCGATCTCTGAGGCTCCGCCTTTCACTCCTGGTCGGTCTCGCCCATTTCACAACGTCATCCATGAGTCCGCCTCCCCGACCCTCTTCAGCACTTTGTAAACAAAACCACGCGATTAAAGATCTCTTCAGTCATTGGCCAGCAGCGATGGGGACAGGTCCAAACAGAGGAGAAAGATGGATGCTCTGCAGTCGGAAAAAGCTTTCCAGGATTTTTCCTTATTGAAACGTTTTATTTTTCTGATGGATTTTGAGCGTCTGTATGAAGGTCAAGTTCAACACTTTTTACTGCAGCTTTGTTACCATGGAGGAGACGCTACAGGTACACACAATAAAAAAGGCGGTAGAACGATCATGTTAAAAGTTGTTTTATTGAGCCTGAATTCATCCGACCACATTTTAATGAGTTTCCATTTCTCATTGTTGTGGTTTTATGACATTGTTTTGAAAAGAATTCTGTTGGAAATACAATAGAGCTTTAAGATGACGTCATGGCAACAGTTTGGCGTGCGCCGCGTAGGAGACACAGAACAGAGAGTTATACGTTTTTCAGTGGTGTTAAAATAAACGTTCTAACAGCTAATCAGTTGGACCAATTATTTCCTTTTGGCTAACATGACAATCTAATGCTCTACATCAGTGGTCCCCAACCTTTTTGGGGCTGTGGACCGGTCAGCCAGTGTGGAATTATT
>NC_050519.1:22777373-22810805 GCF_002922805.2 Oryzias melastigma | reverse complement strand
CTTCCGCGGCCCGGTGGCAATGGGTCTGCGGCCCGGTACCGGTCCGCGGCCCGGTGGTTGGGGACCACTGCTCTACATTGTCCGCGGCTCACTGACCGCCTCATTTCTAACGTGTTTACATCACATGACTGTCGGGTACGGTGGCTGTTTTGGTTCAGCTGTTCCGCTCTCGGTTCGTTTCATATTCAAACTGAGGAATCTCAGAGCGAACAGAAGTTCAGTCTGATTGGAAACGAAGCGAGATTACATTTAAAAAATGGGTCCGAGAGCGGTTCCTGGTACTGGTGTGGTGCCAAGGTAGTTATTCCTGCCAGGATGCACATTCTGGCAGGAATAACTACCTCGGCACTACAGCTTTGCAGAGAAAGTGGGTGTGTGAGGGGGCGGTTCACATCATGCTGACGTCAGCACGTTTCCACCCGCTCATTTTTGTGGGTATGGGAGGGGCTGCTGCAGACGGCGCAGGTTTTTAGAGGATTACTCTTAAATGGATGAACGGATCAAAATACCACTTTGGGGTTCTTTATAGAGGAAATAGAATGAACAGTAAAATGCATTTAAAACCTCAAAAAGTCGAATTTTGCTGGTGTGGCCCCATTAAATTACACTTACATTTACATAGATTTAAAAATTAGAACGTCAAAATCATGATATATGAACTTTAGGTGACCTCTGACCTACTTCGGTTCAAAGATCATTAATTTTAAAAATATCAAAATACAAATACATACCCCCCCCCCCACACACACACATATATATATATAGACAAATTAGAAAACAATCCTGGGTTTTCTACTTTTCCTTACAGCATTGTCATTTTCAGACAAAGGATGCCATATTTATATAGACATTTAAAAATCCAATGACATCAGAATTTAGATGACATGTTTCGTGAGTATGTGAACAAACTAGTTCTGTGTTTTAACTAGTCTATTCAAGTTTCCTGCTGTAGACCTCATTTATCCTTGTCCTGCACTACCTCTGCTCCACCATGGATTAATGTTAGATTTTCCTCATGACTTCTGAGTAAAAATTCTACTTTTTGGATTTTGAACTTGCATCTTTTGTCCCAGACAAGCTGACCTGTGTCTTTAAACATGATGAGGCAAATGACCGGACAGCAGGAGTTCCCCTCAACCACTTCCTGTAGACTGGCTCCAGCTGCTCCTCCTCCATTCGGACAGATGCAAGCGGAAGAGAACAAATTTAGAACAACTTTATTCCTAGTTTCATGATCCTGACAACAGATGAAATAAACATCAAAACACAGAGTAGAGTTTGTGCTTGTGTGACCTTAAAACATTCTTCTCTGTATTTAACCCCCTCAGAGAAGAAAGTTTGTCTGAATTCATGTGATAATTGTAAAACTTTAAGCCTGTCCATTCAAATCCTCATTGGTCAGGGGTTACTTGATTTAATCTGCTATATCAGGACTTAAAAAATATATTTAGATAAGTCCAATGATAATTTCTGTCAGAGTTTATAGTTTAATTCAGTTCTGTTTGGCTGCTGTACCCACAGGCTGCCAGTGGGAGGCAGTGCAGCGTGTAAGGTTTTTGAAAGTCTGTGTGACCGTCTGTATGTATCTCTGAACCTGTGTGTGTGTGCCTGTTAGTTTTTGTCTTTAGTGTTTCAAGTTGTGTGCATCTGGATGTGTTTGTCTTTGTTACTGTTTTTGTGTGTGTGGATTAGTGTGTGTCTGCGTGTTGTCTCTTTGCCTAAGAGGGGTTTTGTGCTATCTCAGTGCTAACACGCACACACATCCCATGTCCCAAATGAGCAGATCTCCTGTTTACAGTCAAATGTTTGCAGATATTGAGTGTTTTTTTCCCATTCAGCAGTAGAGTTCTGCAGTGAGGCTGAAGATGGACAACGGTGATGTTTGGGTCGGGTACTTTCTCAGTTTGAATAACCTCCTAATGAAATGTTGCTTAGTGATGTTTAGTGATGGGATGACCCTGCCCCCAACACACACACAAACGGTGCACTATTAAAAAGATTAAAATGAAATCCAGTAGCACATGTGTCAAAGTCAAGGCCCGGGGACCAGATGCGGTCTTCTGGGTAATTCAATCCGACCCTCCAGATCATTTTATTTTATTGTTTTTTTTTTCATTTCATTTGTATTCATTAATAAAAACATAAAATATAAACTTAAGTTGTAAACTCAAGCATGATAGAAAATGGGAAAAAAATAAAAAGGGGACAGAAAGAAGAAAAACTTAAAAGTTATTAATGATCCGATGTTATCTTGCGCTCATTTTTAACTTCTATAAATGTAAAAATATATATAATGATATTTCTGCCTTTTTATTATTCGGAATTATGCTACAAAGTTAAGGTTTTAAAGTTGAAAATTGTAAGGTTATGTATATATATACACACACATAACTCATCTCTGTTTGGGATTCACTTGTTACATTTGTTTTTGCTCTCACACACCCCTCTGCATTTATCCGGACTTGGGACCGGCACAAGTGGACACTAGATTGTGTCTCCTTGTGGTTGCATTACACACACACTTTCACGCACACCCCCACCCCCCCACACACACCCCCATTCACACACATTCACTCACACATTCACTCACGCACACACACAGACATATACAAACAAATAAAGCAGATAGGCTTTTTTTAATTTTTTTTTGTATTTTTTTTGCGTTTTACAGTTTTATTTAACAGTTTTGTAAAATCTTGATACATTTACAAATGAACAAACACTCAATGAAATAAATAAATACATAAGTAAATGAATAAATAAATCAGTATTTTTCTGAACAGTGTCTGTTCTCGTTCCACGTCCTATTTGTGTTTAGACTTACAAGAAGGATCGTGGAAAGTTACATGAAATTAAATAGAAGCATACAATAGAAGATAAACATTTACAAGATTAAAAACAATATTAAAGTTGAAGAAAACCCCACATCGTATCATTTCATTTTCTCTGCCCCAGAATGTGTTTGCTGGAGGAAGGTATTTTTCATTCAAAGCTGTGGTCAGAGGTCCACTTAGACTTTTTTTCTGGACTTTCTAAAGATGTTCAGGAACTTCTGACCAGCAGTTTTCTTTTGAGGCTTCTGTTTCAGCTCTTCCACCTGCTGCTGGATCTGATCCAGTTGGACCGTGAAAGCCTCTTCCAAGTCACTGATGGAGGTCTCTTTCTTCTTGATGACCTCCTTTAAGTGATCAATTTCTTGAGAGAGGCTGGACTTGTCTTTGAGCCTCTGCTGCTTCTGCTCGTCTAGTTCCTTCTGGACCTGGGCCAAAGCAGCTCTTAGTTTGGTGGACTCTTCTACCTCCAGGTCAAAGCTGAGCTTGGCATGATTGGTCTGGATCCTCTCTTCCTTAACCTGTTCTTCCATCTGGTGTAACTGCTGTCCCAGGTCAAAGTTTTTCTTGTGGTAGGCCTTTTTGACCTCCTCAAGATGTTTCTCTTGCTGGTCCAGCTTTTCCTTCCAGATGGTTTCAGAATTCTTAATGATTCTGTCTTTTTCTTTGACGGTTTCTTTGAGGGTGTCCACGCTCTTTTCGATATTGCAAAGCAATTCCAACAAAGTCTTTTCAGCTTTGTTAGTTGCAGCCATACCTTCCTCGTGAACTCTCCTCAGTTCAGCCATCTCTTGGTTAAGGGAGGAGTTCTTTCTCTGCCATTCGTCTCTTTCTTTTGCCAGCTGCTTTTGTGCTTCTGTTAATACCAGCTGATGGTGATGCAGATAATGGCTCCTCTGCATTTCCAGCTCCTGGCTCTGTTTCTGTAATGCCACTCTTAAGGTGACAATAGAAGCGTGTGCACTGGCAGTTTCTTGCTTCTGCTGGACTAGGCGTCTCTCTGCATCATCAGCCCTGAACGTCTCTTCTTTGACGGATGTTTCCAGCTTAGATATTTTGCTGGTGAGATCCAGTTCTTCCTCCTGTTGCTGCTTTTCCTGAGCGGTCTTTAGCTGAGCCATTTCTTGGAGGGAGAGTTCCTTCTCCATTTCCATTTCCTTCATCTTCTTTTGAAATGCTCTTCCTAAATGGACCATTGCAGCTTGTGCACAGTCATATTGCTGCACTTTCTGGGCTGCGAGGCTCTCAGCATCATCGGCCCTGATCGTCTGTAGTTTCAGAGATGTTTCCAGCTGAGAGATTTTACTGCTGTAGTCCAAATGTTGCTGCTGTTGCTGGTTCTTTAGCTCGTCCAGCTGGTGGTGGAGTTGGGCGAGCTTTTCGTTGAAGAGCTTTTTAGAATCAGTCATCATGGTCTCCTTGTCCTGGTGAGCTGTCTTTAGCTGAGTGATTTCCTGGACCAAGGAAGAACTTTGTGTCTCCCACTCTTTTCTTTCCTTTTCCAGCATGTTAACGTTCTCAGCTAAGACTTCTTTTTGCTGGAGAGCGTCTTTTAGCTGAGAAAGTTCTTGTAAAATAGAGGACTTTTCTTCCTGCCACTGCTGCTTTTCTTCTCTGAGGTGACTCAAAGAGGTTTTAGCTTTTGCTGATAGTCCTTTCTCGTGGTTCATCCGTTCTTCAAAGTGATCAACTTTCAGGGCAGCATCCTCCAGCATCTGATCTTTCTGCTGGAGAAGCTGCTTCAGGTGCTGAAGTTGACCTTTCAGAGCCGTGTTCTCCACTTGAAGTGCTTCTACATTAACCACTGAGGTTGACTCAGAGGTTGAAGTTGGCTTATCAAGTGCAGTTGTAGATTGTTTGATTTCCACAGGCTGAGTTGATGCAGGGACTGAAACTGGTTTCACAGCAAATACTGTAGCTGGGCGGAAGGAGATGACTTGAGCAAAACTTAAGGGTTTTAAACCTGAAGTTTGCTTTTCCGGGCAGATTTTCGGTTTGGGGTTTTCCTTCTTCTCCTGTCTTTGAGGTTGTGGAATTTCTGGAGACTCCAGAAACTCCTCATCCTCAAAGTCTAAGAGTAGGGAGTAATCGCACTCCCCGTGCGCGTCATTCCAGTCGAGTGGAGTTTGAGCGGTCTTCATGGTTTTTCCAACACGGTGACGTCTGGATTGATCCATTACACAATGTGTTCAGGCTCCTAATCGCAGTTCAACAAAAACAGTTGTTCGTAACCGAAGACAGATCTTGGTACGCTGTGATCGCTGAGAGGTGTTGGTGAAAGTGCTCGTGAATCTAAGACGGCTCGCCTTTATAACTTCTCAGCAGTGATGTCAAATGACATCATCAACTCTGATCCAATCAGCTTCTGATGACATCACACAGCTGATGACCTCACACAGAAAACTCAATGATGACATCACACAGCTGATGACATCACACAACTGATGACATCAAACACCATACTACAATCCACACAACACACCACACAACATTCATACAACACAGGAAGTGCAGTAATACTTATGCATACTCACATAAACACACTATTCAAACATACACAAACATTCAACACAAATACAAGCACACACCTACACATGCACGCATACATAAAAACACACACACACAACATGCACAGCAAACACAGACAAACAAACAAACAAACCCACACATATTAAACACATATCATACCATATGCAAACACACATACACACAGGAAACACACAATACAACGCGCAGCCTTACCCAGAACAATACATACATTTGAACAGAGAACACACACACCAAACAACAAACACAAACAAAACAACACACATTGATTTGTAGGTATGCAAACAAACACAAACGCACAGCTGGGAGGGGACTTTGTTGGAGTCCAAAGAGGTCCTGACAGATCTGTTCAGCACCCCCCACAGCCCACCCCTCTCTTGGCACTCTGAGTGACCCTCACTCTGTCTCTCCATCACTCTGTTGCCGTAGAAACAGGCGCAGGCTGTCGCTGTGCTCCTGCTCCTTCCACAGATGTTCAAGAGGATCTGGATCAGATCTCTTACATTGCGTACACATCAGACGTGTGTGTATAATCTCCGTTTAGACCGCTAAAAGTAGGGGTAGGGAGAAGCAAACCCCTACACCAGGTGGAAGAGTTTTGATTTGGCCTTGGCCCGCAACTGTTCATTTCTCCTCGATGATTCATTTTCAAACAGTTTGTCTTTCCTTGACTTTAAAACAGTGATTCTTAACCATGGGGCTGCGGCCCAATCTTGGTCCGCGAGAATCCACTAGTGGGCCCCGAAAAAAATTCTGTCCTGAACCTGTGGGCTGCGAGGGCCGCGGGACCTAAATACAGCTTCCTACCACTTGGTGGAAGTTATATTTATTTATTAACATTTTTATAAGGTATTTTTTATGCTGCTGTTATAAGTTGGACGTCATAGTTTATATTGATCAATTGAAATTAGGAGCGCTAAGAGCGTGCAGTTGCGTAGCGGTCTTGTTCAGCAGAACATGAATGGACTATGAGACTAAGCATAAAGAAAAATCTACTTTCACCCCCTTTAATATTTGAATGGGCCTTAAATCATTTAGTACTGGAAAAATTGGGCCCCAGTGTGAAAAAGGTTAAGAACCTCTGGTTTAAAAGGGTGCCTTCCATGGATTTGTCAAAATTTAGCCTAGTTTTACTTTCAGTGCAGGTCCAAAGGCCACACGGTTTGTAAATGAAGGCTAAAAATGGACTTGCAAAAACTTGCATAGCGATGGAGAAATCTGAAACATGCAGAATTGTGAAACGTTTCATTGGAAGAGGCCGCTGTAGACACATGAACATCATGCAGCACTGAACAGTTCCTCCAGTCTTTACCTTCAACATGAAGAAACTCCTGAGAGTTTCTCCTGCAGAACAAGGTATATGTGATTGACTACATTAGTTGGTAAATGTGAACCTATTTTAATGTGATATGAAACAAACAAATCATTTTTTGTGTAAAGTCACACACTTTCAGTCACATTCTGATCTGATCAGATAGTGTGCATGCAGGAGCGAGTGTGTATGTGATACAGTAAAAGGTAAAAAACCTTCTTCCTGTAGGAAGATGGTTAACACCTAACATCAGTGCTGATTCTGACCCTCCCTGAGTAAGCTGAGCGTGTCTTAAACAATTGATTTTTGAAGTACTGAAAAATATATATTTTTCTGGTCTGCATTCAATAAAAGTGGAAAAAATTAAAGAACCAATAAAGAACCAATTGATTTGACTACAGTGAAGTCTACGGAGGAGAGTATTTCCACCTATTTTAATATCTCTGCAAGAGTTTTGTTAGAGAACTTTCACTCAGATGAAAATCCTGATTTTTCTTACCTGTTCAGCTGAAGGGAAAGTCATGATGCTGTTAAACAAACAGGGGAATCAAACTCAGTCGCACAGGGGGTCAAAATCATAAACACACCTTGGGTCGGGGGCCGAACAGGACAAACATTTAATAAACACTCTAAAAACTATACTTTTAAAAACATAACTTTTTGACATAATTATTGAATAAATATGTAACATTACTTGCCATAATATTGGTGTGAATGCTGCAGCTGAATGTGACTGCTGAAGCTGATAGCAGCTAAAATATTAGCTAATTGCCAAATTAGCCGAAAAAACTAAAAGAAAAACAAAAAAACTTAGTCAAAAATAGCTACCATGCGCCTGAAAAATAGCTAAACTCCAAAAAAGCCCCAAATAATCTTAATAAATGCCAAAATAGTCCAAAAAAAGTGTTTTCAACTTTGAAACCATAACTTTTTAACATATTGCTGAATAATAAAAAAGCAGGAATGTTTTTCCAGAATAAATCAACTTAAACCTTAAATAACTTTCAAGGTTTTACTCTCCATAAAAATATATCTTGTCAAAATAATACGTTAGAAAGGTCGGATCCGGCCCCCGGGCCTTGACTTTGACACATGTGACTTAACCAGTCCAGTTCATGGAAGTTTCATTTGGGGCGTTTAAAGCTGAAACAGACTCTGAAGCTTTTATTGCATTCTCCTGGCGGAGATCATAGATGAAGAGGAGATGTGGTCTGGACCTCTGAGGAGGATCTGACAGAACATGGCCCACCGGACACATTCTCAGAGGGGATATGATAGATTTAACCCTCTGTTTGAGAGATATTAGAAAATGTTCCATTTTGTTGTCAATTTGAAAACATTTTAAACTTTGGAGAGCTCGTTAGCTTCAGTTTTCTATATCATTGCACAAATGGGTCAAATATTGACATACTGTATATATCTCTACTGTTGAGCAATATCTTCACTGTTAGATCATATTTTTAAAGCAGTTATATGCATGACTAAGGCTTTAAGGAAAATACAAACCTTGACATTGTATTTTTATTTCTGCGAAACAACATTACTAGAGTTTGTATTGATACTTCTCTGAAAACATTTTAAAACAAATGAAGGAAATCATGCAGATGAGGATGTTTTAACTTTCATATTTCTGCGCTGAAATGATTGAGCCATTTTGTCAGACTAATCTGTGCTCTGACGTGATAATCCAGCGCCTGACGTTCTCTTTTGCCACGCCAATGCACCGGGACAATAGCGCAATGATGATTCAACGCCTTCTTTTTCTTTTTTGCTGAATTTTGGACTTGCTCCAGAGGCAGCAGATCTAAATGACACAGAAAGACAAGTAGTTGAAGGCAGAGTTGACTTATTAAGCCCTTCTCTCCACACTTCCAAAGCAGATGAAAGTTGCACCTGCACGTCATTGCCCTTTTGCCTGTTTGTTAATGTTGCTTTGGGGTTGCCATGACAGCAAGTCTGACTGGGGTCAGAAGCTGTCAAAATCCAACTGTAAAGGAGGAAGTGGAGTTTCTGATGGTGCGGTGGTTGTTATGGAAACAACCGATCTGCAGCATCCTCATTACAGCTTTCAAAGAAGAAGATATGAGGAAATATTCAAATGTGTTTCTTTAATTTGTTTTGCTAGAATTAATCCCACACATGAAGCTGGTCAATAGTTAGCCTTAAATTTCCTCTAAGAGAGCAGATCAAAACTACATAAACCCACTTGAACTTTAAAGTCTCACTCAGATAATCTTTTGATCTATTGTTAAAGTGTTCCCAGTGTTTTTTAATTATGATTATGCTGTTTGAGCCTAAATAAAAGTTAAAAAAATGTTGTTTTCTAGGACATAGTTTCTGCAGAAGGGCTCTG
This sequence comes from Oryzias melastigma, assembly GCF_002922805.2. NCBI lineage: Eukaryota > Metazoa > Chordata > Actinopteri > Beloniformes > Adrianichthyidae > Oryzias > Oryzias melastigma. The sequence continues at coordinate 22,801,762 of NC_050519.1, read as the reverse complement.
AGTGTGGGCAAACTTACACTCATTTCCCATAATCCTTTTCCTTACATGCTCTCCTGCAAGCTTACAGCCCCTCACACCCTCAAGATAACATTACTGGTGCTCAAAAATAGCTAACAGTGTCAGAGCTATCCCCAGTTCTGATCCAGATTCCTGATTCCAGCTCAGACGAGGAAAACAAAGACGTTCATGGATCTAGTTGTCTGTAAGTGGATGATCAGAATGGGGCAGAGGGGGAGCTTGTGACCCGAACAGAATATTTTCTACGACATAAATACAATCTTATTCAACAGCATTTTTTCATCTGCTCCTTTTTATTCACCTTGAATTAAAAATACTCACAGGTTCAATTTTAATCTTATTTTTCTCCATCATGAGAAAAAGCCACAAGAACATGTTAAAAAAAAACATTTTCACAGGAGTGGAAAAGGTTAGCTGAGAAAAGGTGAGACACAGAGAGAACAGAGGTGAGTACGGTCAGCTGGTCGGTTCAATCGCAGCAGAACCTGATCAGTTAAACGTTATAAAACCAAAGCATAAAAGCAGCAAGCAGTCAGGACTGACATGTGTGTGCAAGTGTGTGGAAGTGTGTGTTTGTGAGACACCTCACCTCATCCTCACCACCAACACAGAACAGAATAATCAATAATAGTTCACACACACAAACCCTCACACACCCACACACAGACCACATTTGCATGTAAATTAAGCTCCTTTGAGCTGCAATCCACCAGCCTTCCTTTTTCATTTGACGACGCATCAATCCATTGCTCCGTGCACACACACATGCACACTCATGGTAAAAATAGATGATGCCCTTTCAGGCTTTGTGTTAATTGTCAGTGCCACGGTATTGACACGGGATAATTTTATTCTCACTTTCTGTCACTCCTTCCTCATCCTCTGGTCTTTTCCACCTTCGTCAGGAATCCAGAAGATACTCAGGCAGAGCTTTTGTTTCACGTGTCACATTATGGATCATCCTTCAACCTTCGGTCACATCTACATTTTCTTTTTTGTTTCATAAAGCACTACACTTGGGGGTGAGCAGACACAAATGCTCTATGCTTTAGGAAAAATGATCAAAGTTGTTATTTCATTCTGAGTACAACCAGGAAAACTGGAGGAATCCTGAGAGAGTAAACTAGTTATGAATACATTCATGACGGCTCTGTTACCTGTTAGTGAATGTTTGACAATGTGGATGAAAAGGACGTCGTGCACGTCTTGCAGGCTTTTCAGAGCATGAGTTGTGTTCTTCAGAAACTGTCATGAATCACAAAAAAATGTTTTTAGACGCAACAAAGTCAAGAGAAAAGAAAAACATGCATCTGACTTCTGCACCCAGTATTTATGATGTTTAATATTTTTTTTGTTTGATTTTTTTCAGTTTTTCTCAAATGATAAATCCCATTTTCTGATTTTCAGATTAAGCAAACGCAATATTCAAAATATAGGCTAAATATACACAATACTTAACTCATCAGACAAAAGCTCACTTTGAGGTCAAAATAAGATTCTATTGTCAAAACTTACACACAGCAAACACAACACACTACACACCAAAGTACTTGACGCTGTTCACAAAATGGTTTATAAATGGTTTTTAAAAAATTGAGTGAAATAGTATTCAAAATTTTTTCTTTTTTCTTTTTTTTACTGTAAATCCAGGTTGACATTTATTGCACTTCACCATCTCTTCTCTGTGGTTCAGACCAGAAGATTTCATCCACATCACTAGGATAACATTTGATCTTGTTTGCCTGATCCAGTCTGACTAGACCCAACTGAAATGTCATCACAAGCCATGTCTACGTTCTGCAACAGGATTTGTTGAATGTATGTTTGTCTCTCGTAAACCTTCCAATGCCAATCAGAAAAAAACTATTCAGTTGAGTTAAGAAATGGAGAACAAGGTAGAAGAAAACACCAATACTGTAATACAAATTTGGGGTTAGTGTCTAATGAGGAAACTTTAGTGAAGGCTGACATTGTCCCAGACAGCAACAAAATCTTCTCTGTTATTTTCTTGTTGTATTTGTATATGAATGATACAGATTACGGTGACAACTTGAACCTGCTGAGTTGAGGGTTGACCTCTTGATCTGCTTCCCTCATGGTCATTCCATAAACCAACATACAGTCAATAACTTTATGTTCTTCATCTGGCTCCAGGAGTGGATCTGGGTCTTCCTCTGTTATCTATCTTTAACAAGCTGTTCGGTTGTTCCAGAGCTGTTCTAATATTCACTGCAGTTGATTAGCAACAAGTGTCTTCAGTTTTGTGTGTTGATGGTGATCGTTGTGTTGGAACAGAGTTTAACTTTTCACTTGTGTGTGTTGTGAATGCCAACAATGTTTTAAAAGTGAGAATGTGTCATTTGTTCTGCAAAAAGTAGATCAGAGTTTTGCAAATTGTGTTTAGGTTTTGACCAAAGAGTTGAAGTAGTTACCTGACTGGTTTGGAGAATGACTCTTAGTGCTTTAGCAATTGGGAAAAGCTGTAACATGTAAACATGCCAAGATAGCCAAACTCTTCAGAATAAAAGTCTGTCTCTGAGTTCCTTTATTTAGCTCTTTTAAAAGAAGAAAAGAACAAAAACTAAGCAGGTTTTTAAAGCATCCTCATCCTTTTCAAACCAAATAGCTCCAGGTTATGTGGGTTTGACAGAAAAAAAGGCGTAGAGAACATTGCAGACATTCACAAAAGTAAAAAGTTCCCACATCAAAATGGCTGCTGTGACGGATTTTCCATAGGAAGCTTAAATTCACCCTAAAACACATTTTAAGCATAGAAACTTCTAGAAGTTAACAGTAACCCCCCCAAGAAAGAGACCCTGTTTTCACCTCTGGCACGTAGAGAGAAAAGACTCAGTGTTTGGGGCGAGTGGGGCTGTAGTGTGACCGCGTGGCGCTGGGCGGGACTCCAGCGGTGTGTGTTGGTGTGCGCCTGAGGCCGGCAGCAGGGAGGTGTCAGGCCGGTGATGAATGAAGCGCTGGCTGCAGAGCCCCGTCCACAGGCTGCGGTGTGGGCTTCACCTGATGGCGGGCCTCACCTGCCTGCAGGCAAACTGGAGCTTGCATGAGATTAGTGTCTCGCTGACGGCAGTCGGGCTGCAGCAGAGAGCCCAGTGCGTCTTTCAGCAGCAGACGGCCTCCCTGATGGATCCGGATGACCTGCAGTGCAACCGCACTTCTCTGTGTGCAAAATGTCTTTCCTTCTACTGAGATAAAACAGCATTTCTGCACGTTAGGAAGCCGTAAGAACACACACATCCTGATGCTGCCACAGCTTAAGGTGCACAAAAAACAAAATGATCTGCACCAACATGAAATCTAGTTAACATAGTTTAGTTAGTCATAGTTTCAAATCAGCGTTGTTGTTCTAAACCATAGACATAATATATAACTGGAAGTCACTCTGCACACTCGCCGTTTTGTGTGACGTCACATGAAAAGGGTCTATTGCACATGTGTCTGGGGATCTGGCCCCCGGGCCTTTGGACAAAATATATTTTATGGGGGGTAAAATATTGAAAGTTATTTAAGGTTTAAGTTGATTTATTCTGGAATAATATTCCTGCCTTTTTATTATTTATAATTATGTTTATAAATTTACAACTTTAAATCTTGTAGATTTACGTGATTATAGTCGTAAATTTAGGCTATGACTTTTAAAGTCATAAATATACGACTTCATTCTCGTCATTTAGTAGTTACGACTTTATTTCGTAAATCTACGAGATTTAAAGTCGTAATTTTAAAAATAATTTCTCTTTATACGGACTCACACGGCTAGCTCCGATGCAAGCGCCGCAGTCTTTACATTACTTTAAAAGTGCGAGAGAAAATCCCACTGCAGCCGTTAACGTCCTGTGTCTGCGGTCAGGCCTCTGGGTTGCTCCGAATCCGTTTTGTTTGGTTCAAATTTTCACCAGACGACGCAGCTGAACTGCAGTGAACAAAGGAGGGTTTAGCGTGAACGTATGTGAGTTCAGAGTTTTGCGAGGTCGACAGCAGAGCCTGAAGCTGCAGCCAACCTGTAGCTAATATGAGCCATCGGCTGTAGCTAGAACGCTCCCACATCACACCTGAGCTGTAGCGCTAGCCATGTGAGCCTGAGGTAAGGTGTGTTTTGGATTTTGGCCCCCTGTGTGATTGAGTTTGACACCCCTGGTCTATGGGTTCTATGAACACACAGGTTCTTCAGAAGCTCTGCAGCTGAACCAGCAATTACTGACTCTAACACCAGTTCACTTGTGATCAGACAATCACAAACACAAACTACTAATGAACTATTTACATTTACTTTACAGAAACATGCTTTTTGAACTAAAGAAGGGAATCTATCAGTGGAACCATGACTCAAAACCACAAGTGCAGGTTTCTTGTCTTCTCACTCGTGGTCGTCAGCCAAGCTCTGTAAAAGTTAAACTTAGCTCCTGGAGGGAGCCCGACAGAGAGGGAGTTTCCTGCACCAACTTGCATAAAATCTGCTTTTTTCTGGTAATGATGTTGGAGCAAGGGGTTTATCCTTCTCAGAGGTGCAGCAACCTTTGCATGGTCCCACCAGGAACATCTCATGATCCAGTCCACACTCAGTATCAGCTATAAGGAACCTGAGAAAATCTGCATTCTAAAACAGACATTCTTAATGACTTTAGACACACAATTGTTGCCCCTCACACTCATCAACGTTCACCTCCGTCCTCCCCCTTCCAGATAACCACAGTGGTGATGACGACATGACCTTTCTCTGCTCCCTCTTAGCCTAAATATCTGCTAAAATAAATCACAGAGACTCGGTAGAGCTCAGGTTTCAAGCATGTGGGTTCACATCTGCTCGTAGCAGCTGGTTTCAGGGCCTGCTCACGAGCAATGCTGCAGCATCAGCTTCAAAGCTGGAGAAGAGTTTTAAAACCTGCAGAGAAAAGAGTCTGTTTACCCAAGGATGCATCATGACTCCAACAGAGAGAAATCCGTCTCTTCTGTGCTCGGAAAAACAAGGCTCGGTTTGCAGTGTCACAGGTGACAGGAGGAGAGATTTCAACAAGATGGAAGAACAATTGCAAAGCGGGAATGTCAGTTTAAACATTTGTTTTAGCCTTCCAGTCTGCTGATGTTTGAAAAGAGAGGATTGACTCTGCAGTTTTCTGAGGGGGAGAGGGAATCCAGAAGGCACTTTAGAGAACAAGAACAAGAACAAAGACTTTTTAATAATCTTCAAAGTCCATCACACAGTGGGACAAAAATCTAAAACACACCTTAGTTCGCGGGCTGAACAGGATAAACATTTATTGAACACTCTAAAACTACATTTTTAAAACTTTAAAACTGTAACTTTATAAGATAATTATCAACTCAAACTTAGGTCAGCCAAAACAGCTGAAAAAACAGCTGAACTTCAAAATATCCTAAAAAAACTGAAATAAATTAGCAAAAACAGCTAGCGTGTAAATATTAGCCTAACTCCAAAAGAGGCAAAAAAACTTTTTTTAAAAAGCCGAAATTTGCCAAAACAGCTAGCATGTGGCTGAAATATTAGCTAAACTCCAAAACAGCAAATAGAAAAAAATCTAATAAAGTCTTAAAAATGTCAAAACAGTCCAAAAAGCTAACAGAATGGCTATTTCTAAAACTTTAATACTGTAACTTTTTAACATAATCATGAATAATAAAAAGGCAGGAATATTATTCCAGAATAAATCAATTAAACCTTAAATAACTTTCAATATTTTACTCTCCATAAAAATATATTTGGTCAAAATTATACTAGTTATAAATAAGTGGAAGATAACATCGGGTCATTACAGTAATAACAATCAAATAAAATGATGGGGAGGACCGGATAGAATTACCTGGAGGGCCGGATCCGGCCCCCGGGCCTCGACTTTCACACATGTGAAATAAGTCCTCCATCCTCAGAAAAGGGGCACATGAACATGCTAAAAACACAATTTCCATTGCAGTGATTTTTAACCATGATCTGTTTACATCTTCATCACTTCTGATTCTTCAGATTTGTCCTGAACTGTGAATGACTGAAAGCTGCAAAGCCTTCTATACGTTTTTCATGACAGTTAGACTGAATTTGTGTTACCGTGGTGACACACTGTGTTGCGACTCTCCGAGCTTTGCTGTCTGCAGGCAGCTGAGCAGAAAAATGATAACCCACTGCAGTGTGCACAGACACACGGCCGTGGTAACGAGCTGGGTCAGGTGTTGTGGAGTGAAATGTCAAGAATCTCTTGGCCCAACCTCGATGTGACCCCAGAAGAGGTCAACAAAGGTCAACGAAACCCGAGTCCCCGGAGCTGAACTATCTCTGGATGCACGCGTGTGCGCGCACACACTCCCCATCCAGATGGAGTTTGGTGGAGACGCCATCGCGACAGGGTGTCAAGTCAAGCCTTGAGAGAGAGCAGACAGCCTGAGGAAAGCTTGGTGAATGTTTGCAGCTTTCAGCCTCTTGAATCTGACACAAATCAGGCAAAACAGTGGAGAGCACCCAGACTATCAGCTGAGGGTGCAGCAGACACAAACATCAGTGCATCTGTTGGAGTGCACATTAGAACACACAAAGACTGGCTGAGGGGAACGGGAAAAATAAAAGGAGGCACATTTTGTCATTCGTAGCATCATTTTACACCTGGGGTCTGCAACCTGAGGTTCCAGAGCCACAGAGTTTGGGCGCCGTGTACCACTGAAAATGATTTGGAGGTCAGGAAGCACAATCAGAATTAAAGTCACTCAAGACCATTTCTTTATTTTAAAAAAGTGTTCCCAGTACTGTTTTAATTATGATTATGACGTCTTAAACCAAAATCCCACAACCTAAATGTCTTTAAAAGACTTTTTAAATGTTGATCTGAAGCCTCTGTTTTCAAAATATCCTCTGAAGGGGTGTGGCTTTAGATCTTCCGCCCCTGATCCCCTCCTCTCGATTCTGATAGCTCTGTGTCTCTCTAGCATAAATCTTCCCTCTGCTACATAAAAACATCCATCAATCTGGGTAATGTCCAGCCGTATGGTTCTGATCCAGATGTCAGCTGGACGAGGAAGTGAAGATCTTCATGGACAGAACTTCCTCCAAAATCCTGATTCTTTCTCCTTCCAGTTCACCAAAGACTCTTTTAGCTAATTCTCCAATGTTTATTGACTGTGATCAATACATTCAATCATTGGTTTCTCAGAGTTCTTGATAAAATAATCAAAGCTAACATCAAAATGCTCTTTCATTGATTTACAATCCTTTCCAACTGCGGTCAAATGAGCCGCCGTTCACATTTCCGTGGTCACATCAAGAAGCTCCGTGGAGTCTGGTCTGTAAATTAGACAAAACAGTTAGCATGAAGCTGAAATATTAGCTAAACTCCAAATAGCCTAAAAAAATCTCAGTAAATGCTAAGATAGTGCAAAAAGGTAGCAGAATGACACATTTTTAAATCTTCTAAACTGTAACTTTTAACATAATTATGAATAATAAAAAGGCAGGAATATTATTCCAGAATAAATCAACTTAAACAACTTTCAATATTTTACTCTCCATTGAAATATAATTTGTCAAAATTATACAAATTAAAATAAGCTTAAGATAACATCAGGTCATTAATAACAATAAAATAAAATGATCTGGAGGGCCGGATCTGGCCCCCGGGCCTTGACTTTGACATGTGATCTAACGGGAGACACCAAAATTACATGGAAGTATGACAGGTTAATAAGGATCATCGATATCATTTATTCCAGTGTGGTCGGCCAGATTCAGGTTTAACGGGCCACATATGCCCCCCCACCCCTCACCTACTTGATTAAATAAATGTTAAATAGGGCAACCGTCCTTAACAAAGTATTTTTTATATGTTTCAGTGACAAAGAACTAACTTTAAAGCTTTACATTAAAAATGTAGCCCAAACATTGTTTGTTTTTCTTTTTTCTTTTGACAGTTTGCATTGTGAGGAACAAGAAGGAAGTCCGTCAGAAATGACAGCACTGACCCTGTTCGTGGCCCCGATCTAAAGAGTCATCTGAGCATGAGCCACGTCCGTGATGAAGGTGAGGATTGAGCTCAGCTACACACAGATTGACTCCTGCAAACCTGTAATTATCCAAAGACACTGTGTCCAGGGGGGGACACACAGGAGGCCATAAAATGTGTGACAACTACGGAGGTTAACGAGTTAGCCGTCAACGCTAAGACTTCAGCAGAAGACAAAAGAAGGAACTCAGCGGTGAGTCACACAAAAGAGTTGGAAAACCAGTGAAGCGGACCCTTAACCTGACCTGGCACCCATATGGAAGCACACGGGGATGACAGAATGACTCCTTCATGTGTCTGTCCGAGCCATAAAAAGAGGATGAACTGCTCCAGACTGGACCAACCGCACCAAGCTGCAGCAACCCTGAGACCAGCAGGCGGGACGAAAGGTGTCGCTCAGGTCTGTGATGTGTCATCTCCAGCGCTGGGACTGCTCTGCAGGTGCAGCTGGTGCCTCCCAGAGTCCCTGGGGTTATCCAAAAGAAGCTGAAACCTGTCAGTGATAATCTGCAGTTTTGACCTCATTGTCTGCAGACAAAAGAACATGAAAGCGACAGAGACAAACATGATGCAGTCAGCTCTGTTCACAGACACCGGGTCATGAAACTGCAAAGGAAACATATTTTTGGGTCTCTTTGAACTCTGAGGCCTCATTTACATTTGAGTTTTTCATCTTAAACTAAACTCTAGGATCTTTTTCTGATGTGGGTTGGTGTCCTGCCAGAATCTGCTATAGAAGCTGCAGAGCTGTTTCCCTGCAACCTGTTTCATTCTGCATCTGAACTGTACCTGGAAGTGTTATTCCACTCGTAAGAAGTCTTATGTTGCTCATTTATACCAGTTATTTCATCAGACTCTGAACAAATGTGATAAATTGTGTGATTCTCTGCTCCTTTCATTTTCAGCACATAAAAACTTAATCACACTATCGATCTTGGTATCAAAACATTCAGCTCGTTCAGGACATTACTGCTTGTATTTCTGGTATTCATGAACTTTTACAATTTTTGAAATATTAAGCAAAATATGCGCCATAAGAAATGAATGAGAAAGTCTTCAAATTTCAAAGTAGTTTAGCAAAAAGCCTTTAAATATATTCATGGACTTTGTTTTTATTTTTTAGAGTAATTCTTAAAAAAGGGTTTAGCAAATATTTTAGCAAGATGTTAATGTTTTTGGCTAATTTGTTATCTATTGGGGTTTTTTTAAGGCTAATTTAGAGTTTAGCTTCTATTTTAGCCACATGCTAAAGCTTTTGACCAATTTAGTTTACTGAGAAATTTTAGGCTATTTTCGAGTTTAGATGGTATTTTAGCAACAAGCTAGATTTTTTGGCTCATTTGGAGTTGAGCTAATATTTTAGCATTATGCTAAAGTTTTTGGCTGATTTGTAATCTACTGAGATTTTTATAGGTTAATTTAGAATATAGCTTCTATTTTAGCAACAAGCTGATGTTTTAGACTAGTTTAGTTTACTGAGGAATTTTAGGCTATTTTGGAGTTTAGATGGTATTTTTGCGGCGAGCTAGCCTTTTTTGACTAATTTTGCATCTACTTGGATTTTTAGGGATAATTTGGAGTTTAGCTCATATTTAAGCAACACACTAAATATTTCTTGCAAAACTCGCGTGTATTAGGGATTTTTAAGCAATGTTATTGAATATTTTTCAGAAAATTAGGTCACATTTTTTAGCAAACTTAACATTTTGCAAATATGTTTTGCATTTTCAGCAAATCCCTTCAGCAGTTAAAGTAAATTGAATCACCATTTCCAGCAAAAAGCTTCAGCCTTTTCAGCGACTACTTTCAGCAAAACGCATTAACACTAGCATTATCACAGGTATTGTAACTTTTCTAGTTATTTTCTGCATCCCTTTAGCTTGTAGGATATACAGTATATCTTTGTAAACAAGTTTTTTTTAAAGGACAGCTTCCATTCTGACTTAAACATCTGTGGAGTCTGTTTTATGTGGATCCGTTTTTTGATCTTAGAGAAGAGATCTCTGAAGAGATGAACATTCTCAAGCATCATAGCTACTATTCTTTAATTCTGAGTTCCAACTGCCCTTACGAGTGGACACGGGCTGTCTAGGGTGAGAAATGGGCAAACCTGAACAGGGTATTCAGGTAGCCTGCATGAAATGGGATAGTCGTAGACCACTTGATGCACTTTTTTTCAAATCCCCTGAAACCTGCGCACTGCACAAGGAGGCCTGTTAGTGTTTTGCTCCCTGTGTGCAGTCTGACTGCTAGATATGAGGAAATTAGACAATCAGAGTGTAGTTTGTGTGAATATCCTACTGCACTTGTGTCTCACGTGCTCACCGAGTGAATGGAGCATTTGCCCGGTCAGTAAAAGTCTGTACTCACACCTTACTAATGACTGAGTGAGGCTTAAGGACACCGTTCAACAGCACCACTCGTGTGTCATAAGTGAGTGTAACTTTTAGTATCTTTCTAAATGCTTCACATTACACTTACCACATCCCTGACAATTGTGCGTTCCATTTTCATGACGTCCCTTGAGGTGGCCGTACGAGCCTGAAGAGAACTACAAGACACACCTGTGCTTTCCTCCCTCCTGGGTGGCCATGGTGCAGAGCCAGAGGTCGGCCTCTGGACAGAGGACAGCAGGTTGGGTTCCCGCCTTCTCCGACCATGCAAGTGTTCAAGAGAGGAGCTGTGATCACTGTGTGAATGTGTGTGTCGGTGACTGTCAATCGCTATATAAGCCCAGGACAGGTGCTTATGATTAAGACTTTAGTTGATCACCAAACTCTGTGGTTCTCATCATCCTTTTTGTAAAATGTATCAAAATTTACCATTTTCATTTGGATTGACTTACAACTAAGACTGGTCTTCCCAGACCAGTTAGGGTTAGAGAGCGATACACAAAATATTCAGTAACTGGAGCAAAGAGATGACGGGAAGCAGACAAAGACAGAGTCACTAGAACACAGAAGACGTGAGCTGCATCCTGTAGCAATACCAATGCTGTGTCCAGGACTTCAATGTTTTGACTGGTTTTAATGTTGCAGGTTCTTCTCCAACCACACTGAAAAAACACATTCTCACTCCCCAGTAGGGTTGGGCACCGAAGTTCGGTTCCAAGTAGGAACCGTTATGATTTGCGTGGTTCTACCGAAACCGAAAGATGCGGCTGCAAACGGTGCCGGATTTCGGTTCCAAAGTTCATTGAAGTTTCATTTGTCTGTGGACATGTCAATCACTTGTACTCCCTTCTGATTTTTTACGATTCAGCCTATCTATTTACTTTCTTGTGTTCGTGGGTGGGCTCATATAAAACCGGCAACAGCGCAAGCGCGCGCATCTAAAATGCTGAAGCTAAAGCACTCGAAGGTCTGGCTGTATTTTACAGCAAAAACGGAAAATTCAGCCACGTGCAACCGATGCAGCAAGATTATCTCGTGTGGCAGAGGTAACACCTCAAATCTCAGCAAACATTTGACCACGCATGGGATTGCATTAAATGCAGAAAATTGCACGGTCTTTCACTGCTAGGGGGGGTGTAAAGCGTGAAGGAACACACTCTAGCACATCCTCCGGAGCTAGCATGAGCATTTTGGGTCAAGAAGAAGAAGAGCCCGGTGAGGAGGACCCAGGAAACATTGAGAGCAGGCATGACACATCCGCTGACGGAGACGATTTTGACAGCAACGTCGGTGGGCGGGACTTTCGCTGTGAATAGTGGAGTTTCCGCAATTTTTAAACAACGCTGGAGCCCCATCCCAAAATGAAACAATGAATCGTTTCCTCCTTGTTGGGCTGCTAATAGCAGAAAGCTCGGCTCGGCTCCGCCCACCACCACAGCGGGTCGTCATCATCTGCTGCGCTTTGCAGCCGTGTGATTGACATTTATCTTCCGCCTTATTTTATTGAAATAAAATATTGCTTTTGCCCAAAAACAACTGCAAATAAATGCCACATTCCTGATTTAATTTAATAAAATGTCAGGCTAAAATTTCAAGGACGTTTAAGTTTATTTAAGACGGAGTTTTATATTATGCTTTATATTACGTGCGCACAGCTGCACGGCAGGAGGGAGTCTGCGCTTGTTTGAAGCCGTTCTGCTTTGGATTTAGGAAGATAAAGGCATTATTTTTTATTACTGAAGTACCGCAATAAGCACCGAAAGGGAACCGAAACCGAAACCAAAGAACCGCGGTAGCACCGGAACCGCATCAGATCCCATCGGTGCCCAACCCTACTCCCCAGTCATCGTTTGGTTAAGGACCCCTCCGTGTCACTTTTTGACCTTTTGGGTGTCCCCAAGTCATCGTTATTTGAGGTACTGGCTGTTCCCATTAAATCACGGGTCCTCAACCTCTGGGTTGCAAACCAGAACCATGGAGCGCACCGATACCCAAACCCTGTACTGGTACCTTAACCCTAACTCAACACCGGACCAGATAATGGACACGAACCGGTACTGGGTTAAGGCTAGGGCAATGGTACTGGATGCATCCTGAGAACCAGTGCGCTTCGGGTATCACATCCGGTACCGCATCTGTTACCGCGCCCCGAGGGTTGCGAACCCTTGTTTTTACGAACAGCCAGCACGTCAAAAAACAATGAGATGGGGACACTCAAAACGTCAAAAAGTGACACAGACTTTAACCAAACGTCAATATGTGACGACTTGGGGATGAGAATGTGTTGGAAAAAAAAACAAACCAAACAACTTTGAGCTCTCCAGAATATGACTTAATTTGTTTGATTGTTTGGAACAGTCATGTGACATGCTGAAAGAAGACAGAATGTGCTCCTCGGTTGACCTTTGTGTCTACAGTCCACATTCATCTTCATTAGACGTTCTGGCAGAAGACACCGCGTCACCCGACTATGATGTTACTACTGTTACATAGCTGATGTAATTACTGTGATCTGTCCAGGTGACATGAAGGACAGCCAGGTTAGAGACCATTGTTCTGAACTGCTCTGTGCTCCAGAGCAGAATGCTGCCGGATGATTTAAAGAACAAACCCGCCGGGCTTTACAAGTCAAACAAAAACTAACTTTCAGCAAAGTGAAAATGATCATGGATGATTAAGGATACGGTCAGATGTTCAGCAGCAGTCTGCACATATCAGCCTTGTGTGTGCACGACTACGGCCACCATCCCTAAATGCCACCAGGCGGTGAGATGAGGTAAATGTGAGTTTTTCAGTAAATTCAGCAGTTGGCTTCTCATTTTTACTCGTGGCAGAGATTTTAAGAAAAAGTCAACATTTTATGGCAAACAGATTTTTCTCTAAAAGTTGGCATCGGTCAGTGGGCGTGGGCACATTTGGAGGTCGTATGGTGGCAGTCCAGGAAGGGAGCAGCACGATAAATTACTCAGGAACGTCTCCAAGGTCCCAAAAATCTTCTGACAATCGGACGATTTCAAACTGCCACCCCCCTGCCCCTGTGCTCCATCCGACTGCCAACATCTGGTTGTTAGAAATCGTGGGCACTCGACGAGAGCTGTCGTCATGGACCGGGGGCCAGGCGATGACCAGACATCAATCTGGAGATCCTGGCCACCGTGGGTCCGAATGGGGAGATGGCCTTGATGCTGCACAAAACTCAGACTCTTCATCAAACGGAGACTTCTGCTCCATCCTCTTGGATGCTGGGGCCTTGCCCTGGCTGGGTTTCTTCGGGGGCCTGCTGTCTGCAAATGTGTGTTAGAGTAACTTCTGCAAAGACAAATTCTTTTAGAAAGAAGCAAACACCAGTCAGAGTGAGATTTTCTCGCGAGGAGACCACTGTCAGTTTGTCGCCGCCACCAAATCTGCTGCTAGTTTGTAGAGAACCTCATTTATAAGAATTTACCTGTCTTTGACTTGAAGACCCACTCCAATGAAAATCGTCTTGTTTTGTGTTTTTAACATGTTCTTGTAGCATTTTTCTTATAATAGATGACCTTTATAAAAGAATTACGCTGCGTTTCTGAGTATTTCTCTATTCAAATCACGTTGGATCAGAAAACCGGATGTTAGAAATGTCTAGTGTGTGAATACAACATGGAAAAATGACAAAATAAAAGTAGTGTCACAAAGGACAGCCCAGCCAGCAAGGCCTAGTGGACCCCATATAGTTTAAAAGTGGCAGAGAATGTGGGCCCCAATTGGGTTTGTCTGCAGTTTCCGTGGTGGCCCCAGCTGTGTTTGCCCACATTGGCTTAGGTGGCTATGCTAGCCAGTCGCCCGGTGGACAGCGTAGCGAGTTCTGCTGCCCAAGCAAGTGCTGCCGCCCAGGAGTTAGCAGAGCTAGCAGGGTCGCTGTCCAGACCTCCAGTCCCTAGGCAGCGAAGCCAATGCAGACAAACACAGCTGGGGCCACCACGGAAAAAGCGGACAAACCCAATTGGAGCCCACATTCTCTGCCCACTTTTGAACCATGTGGGGCCCACTTGGCCTTGCTGGCTGAGAGGTTGTACTATTAAAATGATACCAAATAAGCATGAATGTAGTCTTTTAAATTGAAAATACAGAGGTAAATTCAAAAGTAGACAAAAACAGAGTTTTAGGCTCTAAGTTGCAGAGCGTTAAAACGACAAAGACTTTTGATTTTTGCTAAAAACTTCATAATTATAATTAAAAGACCATTAGAAATGATTTTACAATATAAAAAATATGGTTGGAATGGAACTTTAAACACACCCAAACTCACAGAGTGCTGAAAGAATACAGCACAATAGCTTGTTTATCTGGGGCTAACACAGCATGTGTGAGGAGAGAGAGGACACTGGGTCAGAGGATACGCAGCGTTAACAAAGGCAAACAGCCATGGCTGTTCAGACCTGTCTTATAATGACAGCACAACTTGAAACAGTTTAAAGTTTCAGGCATTTTTTTATACGATTTTAGAAAAATGTTTTGGTTTTTACCGTGTGACGCTCTGCAGATGTACTCTGTCCTTAAGATCATTTTGAAAATTACAGTTCCGCTTTACAGACCTTTTCCTTCTTCTGGTGGAAGAGCAGGAATGTCTGGCCTGATAACCTCCTGTGCCCTATTCCCTCTTTGACCTCTGACCTCAGCAGTTCAGTCTGCTGACAAGCACATTTCCAAAAGTGATAGAAACCATTTTTTGAGTTTGGTTCACGACCTTTTGACTTTCTTGGTATTTCTTAAACGCAACATTTCCAGAATACTGACTTTGGTTAAAAAAAAAAAAACTTTTAGATTACATTTGCTTTGATTTTTCTGTAAAAAAATGTGTTCATGTGTTCCTGGTGTGTTTGATATGATGGGTTTTCAACTTCTGAAGCTGTATCCAGTGAACCAGCTCTGTGGAGAACATCTGTTTGTTTTATTATATATTTCATTACAATACAAAAACTCCTAGTCTCCAGGTGCTGTAAAGAAAAATATATATATATATATATATATATATATTACATTTAAAAATTTGAAAAAAGGTTTTTTGGGTTGGGTTAAATGCAAGAAAAATTGAAAAGTTTTGTCACTTTGCAGCAGTGGAGCATGCAGAATGCATGAACATTGCTGAGTCAGCAGTTATGATTGTGCTGAGGCGCATCAGTCCGGGTGAAGACAAATGTTTATGAGTGGAGAAGGTTTTCAGCTTTAACCATAGAAGAAGTTTCCAGGATGGTCATCAAAAACATCCGGAACTACAAACTGCAGAACTGCATGGTAGATTCTGCAGGTTTCTGTGATCATGTAAAAATATTTTATTGATTATTAATTAGTTGTTAAGTAAAGGTTTTCTGGAAAAATACTCTGTGGTTCATCTCTGTACTTAAATCTGTAAAAAAAATTATTGGTAACTATGGAACTGTTTGAAAAAATAAAACAAAAAATGTTGAAAATGATGCTTTGTGTTTTCTGTTAAGTTGATATGAAAAAAGGTTTGTATTGTATGGATGGTGTGTGGTTGAGTTCAAGCACTTAGTTGGTACGTTGATTCATTTGTTGTCAGCAGTTGAGAAAGACATGAATGCACTGAACAGCCGGAAGACATTCTGGTATTAGAATAAACTAAAGATCATGCCATTATTTCTGTTTAGCTTGAAAAACTTATTTTTGTAAACGGACCGTTTGCTCTTCTGTTTTCCTTTTAAAATGATTTGAGTCTTCAGCTTATTGATCAAACTGTCATGCCCCTCCCACTCTGATGCCACGTCTCTTTCGATTGGTCGACGGAACTTTTACTGAAATGTTCTTGCATTTCAAAGATGGGACTTGGTGCCATCTGTGTGCAGAGAAACACAAATGGTTTGTTAAAAATACACAAACTATTGAGAACAGTTGCTTTGTCTGCAAGAATACAAAGAACAAAGCATAGAACATCAAAATGTGATGGCTTGCTAACATTCAATCACCCATAAAGTCACACACTGATGACGGAAGACACTATTTATTCGTGGAGTGTAAAGCGATGTGAAGATGTGAAGATTGGGGCTCTGTTGTTTCTATTGGTGGTCACCAAATCTTTTGCCTTGTTTCCACTGAAGGGTACAGTCCAGTTTAAAATGGTCCAGGTGATTTATGTGCACGCTACCACTCAAATTTGGACCATCATCGGGCATACGAGGAGTAGACGATTACGTAGATTTGCATCATAGTAGTGCGATTGCAGAAAAAGTCAAGCTAACAACAACAACAATGGTGGTCATCTCGAGGCTCATTTTTTGCATTTTGCTTCTGGGACTTTGTTTATACAAATCCTTTAATGTTGTTAGGGAGCAGATTGCAGGAGGTGAAGAGGAATAAAGACGATTTCTTGGCGTTTTCTTTTGTTCGTAATGACATTCTGCCAATCAACGGGATTCTACAGTAGCTCCACGCCATTTTTCTTTGGACTCACAACCAAAATGGAACAGTTCAGTCTAGCTTATGGGTCCATTTTACAACAGAAAGGCTTAAAATACTTGACTGGACCGTAGTGGACTGTACTGGACCATTCATTGAAACAAGGCTTCAGAGTTTGCATCTCATGTGGAGTACCTCAAGGTTGGATTCTTGGACCTCTGCTGTTCAGCATTTACAGTACATGCCCCCTCTGGGTCAGATCAAGCACATGCACTAACCTATCAGATCACATTTATGCAGACGACACTCAGGTTTTCGTCAGCTCGGTCACTAAACCACCGTGGTCCATCAGACTGCTGCTTGGAGCAGATAAACTCCTGGATTCTGTCAGACTTCCTTCAGCTCAGCAATGACAGACAGAAGTCTTTGTTTTTAAAAACAAGAAGGAAAACATGAAGAAAATCAAAGAGCTGATATAGGCGCATTGTGCACCACCAGAGGGCACACTAGTTCAGCCCAACATGTGAATTTGAGACAGATAAATGTTTTATTCATAACAATGGAGAGGTTTGGAACAGCAGGAAAAGGATCCCAGCGTGAAACTATTAAAGGAAAACACTGGTAAATATGACAACTCTCAAAGGTCAGGTTGTGTACAGATCACACAGGTGAACAGTTACAGAAAATGACAACAAATGCAGAAAACTTGAAAACTGAGCCAAAGTACTGGTCCAAATTCAAATCAAACTTTGTTTATAAATTCACATTGATTGTTGACTATTTATTATAAGTTTAAAATAAAAACTTTAAAACACGATTGGCCTCAACCCTCCAGACCCATCACACCCAACAGAGAGACATAAAATGACACATGAATGAAACTCCAAGTGTAAATAGAAATTAAAAAACAACATGGAAACCTGGATTAATGCTGATGTTTTGGGAAGTGAGAGAGACTCAGTCGTGATCCCAGAATACATCACCACGGGACAGGCAAGCAGCCAGACCTGGAATATCCCACTGCAGTGACCCTGTCCCATGAGGAGGGTTGGAGGATTTAATGAGGAAAATACTGGAGCTGAAACAGAATCTAAAAAGAGTAAAATACAGAAGAAGTACAAATCAAATAAATAAAAAAACCTTCATGAAAGGATAAAAGCCGTAAAGTAAAAAGAAAGGAGAGAGTTCAAATATAAAACACATATATTTATAAATTTCAGCTAAAAAGCAGATTAAACGGTTTTAGCCTTCTTTAAAAACAGGAAGAGTCTCTGCGGCCCTGAGGTTCTCTGGGAGGCTGTTCCACAGGCGAGGTCCACCACAACTGAATGAAGCCTCACCTTAAGTTTTAGGTCCAACTTTTGTATAACCCCAGTATCAGTTGACCTCAAGGTCTCATCCTGTAAAATCCTGTTTGATGAATATGTTGGCCCAAGACCAAACACATTTATAAACCAATAAAAGAACTTTCAAATCTATGCAGTTCAGATAACAAGGATGAGCTAAAGTGACTGAGGAGCTGCTGCTGCATGGATCATGCAAAGTGTACAAAATGCTTGAGCTGCAGGAGAACCTGAAAACAGAAAAGGAGCCGTTAGCTGCTGTCCTCCAGTTTGCAGGGTGGGCGACATGCTTGTGTGTGCTTTTCAGAGCGGCGGGTGTTGAGTGAGCTTGCCACCCAGGTTCCAGGACAGTCCTGCCTACAGCAGCTGAGAGGCGATGAAGATGAGCAGGAGGAAGAGTGTTTACATGTTTAGATACCCCAGAGGTTCTCCAGAGGTCAGCAGGCTGAGGAAAAGGCCATCAGAATCCTGGACCTGCTGGTCTGTTTGAGACCCAGTCTGGGATCAGAACTCTGGGTCAGAACTGAGCTCACACAGTTCAGTTCCTTCTGGAGTCTTCAGTGTAACGTAAACATTTATCTATGACTGTTCAATTCTTTAATCGTATCAAAGTCCCAGTGATCTATTAAAAGTGTTCCCAGTGATCTTTTAATTATAATTATGCCGTTTTTAGCAAAAATCCACAAACCTGTGTGGTTTTCTAGGACATAGTTTCTGCAGGAGTTCATTAGAAATTCACCTCTGAGTTGTGGGCAGTACTGTTGCAAGCACACCCCACTTCCCATCCCCCATCTGTTTACACACTCTTTCACTAGCTAAACGCCCCTTAGCTAGCATTATCAGTCCAACAAAGACAGTGATCAATATCATTTCTATCCAGACGTACAGTTTGATCCAGATTCTAGCTCAGACGAGGAATCTATTTGTCTGACAGTGGACGATCAGAATGGAGTGGAGCAGGAAGCTTGTCGTTTGCTGTTGTAGCTTCTATTTCACTGCCACAAGCTTTTCCATGGCGCATTTTTCCTCTGCTTCTGATTCACAACAGTTTGTATAAAGAAATATCCAGAAATGCAATTTTGTTCTTAATGTTATTATATATGTCCTCTATTGTGAGAGAAATGTACAGTTTCAGTATTAAATTATTTTATGTAAGTCCTGTACTATGAGAAAAATACTACAAGAACATGCTGAAAACACAAAAAGATTTTCAGTGGAGTGGGTTTTTAGCATGTATCTGCTTCACAAGCACAGAAACGAATAAATAAAAATAAACAACAGTGAATCACATTTGCAGCTCTGGTAAACATGTGCCTGTTTTTGAACTGAGAAGAAGCTTCCGGTGGATATTTTAAAACCACCTTGCTTTTTCTGTGCTGCATGTAGATGATATTTCTGTTAGGGCTGCCAAAACTAGTCGACTAATCAACAACTAATCGACTATTAAAATAGTTTATGACTAATTTAGTAGCTGACTAGTGGTTTTTGTTAAATGGAGTCAGAGTGTAGTAAAGTTGAAAATTATGCTAGCTTTTTGGACTGTTTTAGCATTTATTAAGATTGGATTTTAGCTAAGATTTCAGCTGCATGCTAGCTGTTTTGCCTAATTTAGGCTATTTTTTCAGTTTTTCATGCTGATTTGACATTTAACTAATACTTTAGCTGGATATCAACTTCAGGGATATTAACTATCAACTTCAGTGTTTTAGCTATCAGCTATCAGCACTAGCATCTTCAGTGGCCAAATTCAACCTACAGCATTCACACTAGCATTATCACAGGTAATGCTATATATCTAGTTTGTAGTTAGTTTAAAGTTAATTATGGTTAAGATGTGTGCTTTACATCCAGTTTGTGCATGACCTGATTAGTCGACTAATTGGAAAAAATAATCAGTGATTAGTCGACTATTAAAATAATCGTTTGTGGCAGCACTATTTTCTATCTGATAACACCGTGTCAGAGCTGCAGAAATTACCCTTTCAACTGACACTATTATCACTGGGAATAGACTTTGTGTATCATGTTACTCACCTGAACACCAGTCAGTGAGGGAATAAGGCCAAATATTTACTGGCTGCAGGTAAATTGATGGAGAAAAAAAGTCAAACTAACAACCAAAGACACATTTTCACAAGTCTAAAGTTGATACTTTTTAATGTGGAATGTTTATGCACAAATATTAAACTTACAGTTACAGTTGTAACAAAAGTGTTGGTACCCCTCAGTTAAAGAAGGACAAACCCACAATTCTCACTGAAATCTCTCAAAACTTACAAAAGTAACAATAAATAAAACACC
This sequence comes from Oryzias melastigma, assembly GCF_002922805.2. NCBI lineage: Eukaryota > Metazoa > Chordata > Actinopteri > Beloniformes > Adrianichthyidae > Oryzias > Oryzias melastigma. The sequence goes on along the minus strand of NC_050519.1, from coordinate 22,781,299 downwards.
TGTGATGTCAATTAAAGGACACACCTGAGTTAATCATGTCACTCTGGTCAGATAGTTTTCAATCTTTCATTGAGGTACCATCATTTTACTCCAGGCCTGTATCATTAGTTTGTTTTTTTAAATAATTATGTTAATCAACAATTAAAAATTGATGGCTGACTTTGATTGTTTAATTTTCAATAAATTTTTATTTATTGTTACTTTTGTAATCTTTGAGTGATTTCAGTGAGAATTGTGGGTTTGTCCTTCTTTAACTGAGGGGTACCAACACTTTTGTCCACCACTGTATATCAATAAGATATATTCAAACAATTATGTTTGGTTTATGGTGCAAATAAATCACTAACAAGTTAAAGATTGACAGAAGATTTTATTTGAGGTAGATTTATAGGGGGAAAATGGCAAAGAAGAGACTTTAAGGCAGCAGGAAAGTTGGTCTGGTGTCCTTTGAAAACAGATCTCTGTGCTGAAAAACAACCAATAGCCTCTTGACGCTTAAATTGATTTATAGCCATTAAAAAGAAAAATGTGAATTTTGCTTCCACATAGATGCTTATTTATCTGTTTGTTGGCTATTTGCATCAGTGGGCATCAAGAGGTTAAACAGTTTCAGGTCAGATTATGCAGAAAGCAATCCCAACAGGAACATTTGATCTTGTCCTAAAACACAAAATGACTTCAACAGACACCCCCCCTTTAACCCTTAAGCATCGGAGCTCCAGTGTTTATGTTCTTTGATTTACTGTAACCTTTGAATCATTAACATGATCATTCCAGTAGATTCTGAAAGAGAAAAGCGGCGGAAACCGCCGCTTTTCTCTTTCAGAATCTACTGGAATGATCGTGTTAATGGTTGAAAAGTTACATCATGTTAAGCAAACTGTAACATTCACAGCATTGCACTGACAAACCATAAATAAAGTAAAGTTCAACACTGATGCAGCGCACAGCATCTTTTCCACTTAACAAGTCTCTTTATTCAGCTGGAATGTAGATAAAAGAACGACATTCTCTTCGCTCGACAGTCTCTGTGTGTAACTGAATCCCTGAATTCATAAAACATCAGACGTTTTCATGAAAAGCTAATCTCTCCGTGGTCAAACGTGTTCTGTGTTTTAAAACTTCTAAACGCCTCTTTTTTAAAAATATATAAAATAAAAAGAAACAATTATGCAACTCCAAAAGAACTGTTCCATCCGATTAAATAGCCCCCGGTACGCTTTCATGATTCAGACATCAAATAGATGCTAAAGTGCATCCAGAAAAAGCCTCAATGATGCCTGAAGTCTTCTCTTTGTGTTCTTTTTTTTTAGAAAAATATATGATCTAACACGAGAAAACTCTTCACCAGACAACAGCAGCCCTGTTTCATGTGAGAGTCCCTCTTTAAATGTTGTCAAAAAGTCCTATGTGAACATTCACCTTCATAAAGTTATGGCTCATTTGTGATCAGACCTTTAGGAGCTGAAGATCTTCAGGAGTCTTTGCTCTTGGTTTCTGTTGCAAAACTATAAACGGCTAAAGTGAACAAGAAGCAGTTTTTACCCAGAACTCAAAACAGATTGGAAAAGTCACGTCACAGCTGAGATTTGATGTTTCTGAGCTCAGATATATATATATTATATATATAACTAACGAGCTGCTAGCCCTATGAGTCTGCTCTGTCAGCTTCAGCTACAACAAGGGTCTGCAACCTGCAGCTCTAGAGTCACATGTGGCTATTTTAACTCTCCATTGAGGTTCTCTGGTTAAAAAAAAAGGTTCTTGCTTTCAAAAGTAGCTATAATGTAAACATTAAGTAGTAAAGTCCACAAAAAAGGAAAGTAATCTATTACCCTGTGAGGCTCCTGACCATAGTAGCTGTAATGCTCCAACAAAGAGTTCAGCTTTAACAAAGTCGGACTGAAAAGTTTCAAGTGGTGTCAGTAACCAGAATTGATATTTTTGAACAAAGTCAAGGATTTGAAGTAAAAAATACAGTAAAAGACACTTAATTTCTAATTTGATAGTTAATTGGATTTCTGGCTATAATGCACTAAAAAATGTCAAATAAACTGTTCGCACAGGGGGCAGAAATCCAAAACACACCTAAGGTCGGTGGCCACATGGATAAACATTTATTGAACAAACTAAAACTACATTTTAAAAACTTTAAAACTGTAATTTTTAACATAATTATAAACTAGATGTATATCATTACCTGTGATAATGCTAGTGTGAATGCTGTAAGCTGAATTTGGCTGCTGAGAATGCTGATAGATGAAGATGCTGAAATTGATAGCTAAAAAATGCTGAAGATGATAGCCAGCTAAAATATGAACTAAATGCCAAATTAGCCTCGAAATAATAATAAAAAACTTAGGTTAGCCAAAAGAGCTAGCATGTAGCTGAACTATTTGCTAAACTCCAAAATAGGCTAAACAATCTTAGTATCTTAATCTTAACATTTGTTTGCCTTAGCTGTTGGACAGGACAAATAAAAAAGAAACAAAAAACAATCTTAGTAAATGCCAAAACAGTCCAAAAAGCTAGCAGAATGACATTTTTTAAAATAACCAGAATTGATATTTTTGTACAAATTAAATGATTTTAAGTGAAAAGTATGGTAAATGTCACTTAATTTCTTATTTGATTGTAGTTAATTGGATTTCTGGCTGTGATGCACCACAAAAGGTCGAATAAACTGTTTTTTTTTTTTCTTTAACTCACTGTTGACATCACACTACTTCATTTTCTGTATTGAGATGTGGTAAAGGATGTGTTTTATTTTGAAAGGACTGCATGTGAACCTCAGTCAAAAATATAAACAGTTTCATATTTTGAAAAAAAGGCTTTTCTCACTTTATGTTTGTGCTTTAAAAATCAATATGTACTACTTATCATATTAGCAACAATTAATATTAGTGCAAATCAGTGTCTTGTTTTTCTAAAGGGTGATTTAAGACTTTGTGGCTCCTTGTGGTCTCTGAGACACCGACTCGAGTGGCTCTTTGCGTGTTGAAGGTTGCAGACCCCTGAGCTACACAACTTAGCAGACACTTCCGGAGCTTTGCGGATGTTGAGGCTTCATGTCAGACTCAGATTTCAGTCCAGAATTCACTTTTTGTTCGGATTCAAAGTTCTTTTCATTTTCCGGGTATTGGACTCATAAAACACGTATAAGGCATTTATGATCCACTGTGTTCAGACAGTGTGAGGCCCGTGCGCGTGCATGCTGCAGGTGCATCATGGTCGGGGCTTCTGTAATGTCTCACGTTTCTGAGCTCGGGGACGCGCCTGGAGACGTGGACAGGGAGGACTGGTCCGTGTCCTCCGCCTCCTTGGTGGTGAAGCCGCCACAGGTATCCGAGCACGAGGATGACGAGGACGCGCGCGCACTGGCGCCCTCCCTCTCGCGCTTCTTCTGCTTCATGCGCCTGTTCTGGAACCAGATTTTCACCTGCGTCTCGTTCAGCTCGAGGGTGGCGGCGATCTCCACGCGCCGCGCGCGCGTCAGGTACTTGCTGAAGTGGAACTCCTTCTCCAGCTCCGTCAGCTGCCGCGTGGTGAAGTTGGTGCGCATGGCGCTGTTGTGCACGCCGAAGTCAGAGACTTTAACTGAGGGCAGAGACGGAGAAACGTGTGAAAATCTGCGAGGCCTTCTGCAAGTCTCCATAGTCAAAGGCTCCAACTGTGTCGGGAAATATCTGAATGCGCTCAAATACATAATCATCGATATTAGTTTGTGCATTTTTGCATTTTATATCGCATCACAAATAAATAAGTTTAGCTAAATATATATTTCTTTCAATAATTATTCATTTATTTGGAGGAAAATGACTTATTTTAAATTTAAATCCACATTTTATTGTGAAAAAGCTTGTCAGTATGTGTTGAGGGAAGCGCGCTGATATTTGTTAAAGACAAACTGAGGATCAGATGTCGGG
>NC_050519.1:22770234-22777338 GCF_002922805.2 Oryzias melastigma | reverse complement strand
TTATTTTCTCATTAAATGTATGTTTCTGTTGTTTCTAAGATCGCAGATAATTTTCTTTTGCAATAGTTGCACATTTTTCATGCATGACATTTAATACCAAAAAATGTTTACATTGTAAAATATTATTTAAGTGTTGCATTAAAATGGTTTAAAAAAGTAAAAACGGAAATATTTAATACATTCTGCGTGTCAAATAGTAAAGATGAATATTGCTCATTCGTACAGTGACTCACATTCAGGCCTGAGTGATGAAGATAAATGAGACCGGGGCGGAAGAACCGAGATTTACATGAGAAAAGGCCTAAAATAGGGGAAAGTCCGCAGGAAACCTCGGGGATTAAGAAGGCCTCCGTCCCGCATGTCGATCACGCAAATCTGGATCTGCCTTCTGAAAAGTCCGATTGAAATCCTCACCTGTTTTTGGCGGATTCCTCTTGACTTTCATCCACTCGAAGGTCTGTCCCTGTCCGGCCTGCGCCTCATCCTCGTCCCCCCTCCCTCGGTCGTGGGACGGAGGGAGGTCTCCATAGCCTCCTGGGTGCGGGAGCGTCAGGTAGCCCATGGCGTCCAACCCCCCGCCTAACTGCTGCGGGTACTGAGAGGCGGGAGGGGTGCCCTGAGGCCCGCAGTAGGCCCCGGACAGAGCGCCGTAGCTGGAGCCTACGGCGGGGGCCGCGCTCGGGAAGCTGGGCTGCTGATAGTAGGAGGAGGCCACGGAGTCATCCATGAAGTACTGCGGGTGAAGGGAGTTCGGGTGACCCGCCACAAACTCCGAGTTTGTAGGACACGCTTGGGTCGCAAAGACCCCCGTGTTGCCCCCATCCCCGCTGGAGTAAGACAGCAGTGCAGTCTGGGGGCTTTGGTTCTGCTGGAGGTTTGGATGATGATGGTGGTGGTGGGGGTGGTGGTAGCCGTTGTAGGGGTGATGCTGCTGCTCCAGATCGGAAGGATGCTGCGGATCCAGATGGCTCGCTCCTCCGTGCTCGTGGCCCCCCCCGCCCTCCGCACCGCTCCCGTACATCCTTCCATCCGCGGTGTAGCCACTATCTCCACCCGCAGCCACCGGGATGGAGGACACATTCAGGCCCGGGTGGAGGGCGCCGGGGGTCACCGAGAAGGCGTGGTGCTGATCCAGCGGAAGGTGGTGACGCAGCGGGTGAGAGTATCCAGCTTTGGGCGCAGCGTAACCTCCGGATCCCTGGCGATTACAGATGGAGAACTCCACAAAGGAGTTCATGTTTTCCATGCAGGCCTCAGACGCGGTGCTGAAGGTTCTGGACGGAGTCTCAGCAAGAAGCGGGAACCCAGAGGTCCGGGTCAAAGTCAGCAAAATCCATTTAAAATATTTACAAGCTAAATTCGGATAAAAACGCCCCAACAAGAAGGGAGCTGCGAATCCAAAATAAAAATCACATTTATTTTAAATGTTATCACTAGATCTGGTCATCATCCAGAACAAATGGACCCTTAATCCCAAACAGGCACGTCCCCGCTGCTGTGTCCGTGCGTAAAGGAGCGCGACAGCTGATCCACGTCTTCACCTGAGTCCTGTTTTCACTCCGCCATCACCCAAAGTTTCCTCCAAATTCTGTTTTGGACTTCTCTCCCTCTTTCACTCCTCTCTCCTCTTTCTTCTTTTCTTCTCATCTACCTCTGTCGCGAGTCACGTGTCTCGTCGCCTATGGTGACCAGGCCAGAAGTTGTCAGCTGGTCACCCCAGTGTTAGTGTGTGTGCGTACAGGAGGAGGGGAATGGGTCGTTTTCGGCTCATGAGTGAAGTTGGTGCGCGCGCGCGTCAATAGCGGCGCACGCGCCTCATCCATCACTCGCCGTGACATCAGCGCGACAAAGAGACTTCAATCAAACCGGCCCATCAATCTGATATCAGCGCGGATCTGTCAGAGCGCAGAGCGGCGTGGAATAAAAGAGGAGCCGGGAGTCGGTCTGCAGCTCTACCTCCTCCTGGCCAAGCTGCCAGAGGACAAGGCGCGCGCGCGAGCGAGCGCGACTTTAAACCACGTGCATGGGAACAGGACTGCAGCGTCCTCTCTGCAACAGGCCCTCTGCTCGTTTCTGCACACGTTCAGGAGTGCTGTCCTGAAAGCCCAGTCCATCATTACATTTGAAGCAGATCTAAATAGAAACGTGTCTCCCTCCTTAAGCTGTTGACTCACCTTAAAGCCACAAATACACCTTTGAATAATAAACCTCTCATTTCCAAATCTCACAGACTAAAAACAGTGATGGCAGAGACAAGAATCAAACATCAAAAACATGATCTGGAAGATTTACAGAAGAATGCATTTGAGGCCTCAATATGTCTGGATTAAAGGAAGAAATTTGCTCCATCTGACTCTTCAGCCCCACTTTGTCCATATTTATCCATTTTCTCCATCAGCAGCAAGATCATCTCAGGCAGGGGGGTCAAACTCAATCACAGAAGAGGCCAACATCCTAAACACACCTTAGGTCACGGCCGAAGAGGATAAACATTTATTGAACACTCTACATTTTTAAAAATTTAACTTTTTAACATATGAACTACATATGTAACATTACCTGTGATAATGCTAGTGTGAATGCTGGAAGCTGAATTTGGCTGCTGAAGATACTGAAATTGATAGGTAAAAACGCTGAAGCTTATAGCCAGCTAAAATATTAGCTAAATGCCAAATTAGCCTAAAGAAACTAAAAAAAGAAAAATAAAAAAGAACTAACTTTAGCCAAAAACAGCTAGCATGTAGCTGAAAAAATAGCTAAACTCCAAAACAGCCAAAAAAAATCTTAGTAAATGTCAAAATAGTCCAAAAAGCAAGCAGAGCACCAATTTAGAAAACTTTAAAACTGTAACTTTTTAACATGATTATAAATATTAAAAAGACATGAATATTATTCCAGAATAAATCAACTTAAACCTTAAATAACTTTCAATTATTTATTCTCCAGAAAAATACATTTGGTGAATATTATACAAAATAGAAATAAGTGCAGTATGACATGGGGTCATTAATAACAATAAAATAAAATTACCCGGAGGGCTGGATAGAATTAGCCGAAGGGCCAGATCCGGCCCCCGGGCCTTGACTTTGAAGCTTGTGATCTCAGGCCTGAGACCCAAAACAAAGACCAAATGTGACTTTATTTTCATCTAAGAACAACAAAATCCTTTATTTTTCAAGCACACTCTTATCTTTTGCATTAATTGTTTTATCATGAATCTCATCAACTTATTTCCTCTCTTTTATCAGCCCTGATTATTCCCTTAAAGGTTATTGATCCGTGTTTTATCGTCTCTTTGCACCTTTTGTTGGCAGAGATCAGAAATCAGAACTTCTCAGCGTGGAGGGGAGTTTACTTTCCCTCCACTCGGTCTGAGCAGTCATGGATTTGTGATGGCTGCACGAGTGTGTGCTAATCTAATGAGCGAGCTGATCTGTTACAGCAATGAAGTTAAGCTCGACAGGAAGCCTTCTGGTTAGCTCAGCCCTGCCAGTCCAGCAGGACAGGAAGCCAGGATGGCAACACAAAGCCCTGTCTGTAAGAGCGTGCACGTGAGACAATGGCCTGCCACTGTGGCCTTTGGGGATCCTTCTGTTTTCTATTTCAGAACGAGATGTGCACAAGTAATTATTGAAGTATTGCTATTTGTTCTTGCCATTTTTTTAGAGATGAAATGTTTTTCTAATGTCTGTAACAAAGGTCTGATCAGATGTCATGTGCTCACTCTCATTATTACTCACTGCATGGTAAGATAAGTGCCTCCATTGAAGCCATCATCAATTTCTCCCCTTCAGGGCCTCCTTGTGGGTCCTGACAGCAAACACACTGCCTCTCCAGCGCCAGGAAAGAGTAAGGACAAGCAGCGTGGGCGAGCGACAAGCAGGGAGGTTAATCATCGGTGAGAGCTGAAAGGAGAAACGGAGCGAGTGGGCAGGAAGTCTGCAGGACCAGACCTGAACCAGGAGAAGATTAAATGACACCCACTCGTCTGCATGAGTGCAGGAGCGTCAACAGGAGCGAGGGATGAAAAGGTCAAGCTGAACTTTTACATTAACGCCACCTTCCCGTGTGTGTTCCTCACACATGATTGGTCTGTGGAAATGTTTCAGATCAGAGAAGGAGGAGCTGAGAACTCTTCTCAGTTCAGGTTATTTATAGTGTTATCTCACAACAAGAACAACAAAATATCAAACACAACTTTTATGATTGTTATTTAATTCCAGTAAGGTCAGGTTGTTCTAATTTTAGAATAGCGACTTAACCGTAGCTTGTCACATGACCATCGAGTAACAATGATAGAGGTTCAGTGAAACAACTGTACTGAGCTGGCAAAATACGCCAGTGAGGAGAAGACCTCCCTCTGTATGAAGGAACCTCCAGCAGAACCAATCTGAACCGTCTGCTGTGACCAGATAAGCTTTAACCCTTTCCTGCATGGAGGTCACTACACTGTGCAGAACACTTACATAAGCAAATATATGACGTTCACCAGGGGGTCAAACTCAATCGCACAAGCAGCCAAAATCCAAAAACACAGCAGATCGCAGTCGAACAGGATAAAGTTTTAATCAACAAACTAAAACTACCTTTAACTTTAACTTGATGAACTGGATATACAGCATTACCTGCTATAATGCTGTGAATGCTGTAAGCTGAATTTGGGCGTTGAAGATGCTGAAATTGATAGCTGAAATCACTGAAGCTGATAGCCAGCTGAAATATTAGCTAAATGCCAAATTAACCTAAAATAGCAAAACTAAAATCCTTGGGTTAGCCAAAACAGCTAGCATGCAGCTGACATATTAGCTAAACTCCAAATCAGACAAAAAATCTGAAAATTTGTAAATGCCAAAATAGTCTAAAAAACTAGCTGAATGCCCATTCCAAACATAATTTAAAAAAAACGTAACTTTTTAACATATTTATGCATAATAAAAAGGCAGGAATATTATTCCAGAATAAATCAACTTAAACCTTAAATAACTTTCAATATTTTAATCTCCATAAAAATATATTTTGTCAAAATCATATAAGTTAGAAATGAGCACAAGATAACATCGGGTCATTAATAACAATAAAATAAAATGATCTGGAGGGCCGAATTTAATTACCTGGAGGGCCGGATCCGGCCCCCGGGCCTTGACTGTGACACGTGGGACATATACTGTTTTATAAGAGAAGAGGAAGCTGAGATGGTCATAGAGAAGATGGTCAGTTCTGAAATAACAGTTCATAGATTTGATGGGAAGCTAGATCCTAATGATGACTGATGTTGAGTTCAGTTGCTATTGCTACACTGCTCTTAGTTCAGAGACTTCGTCTTTAACTATGTTTGCATAAATCAACCTATAGAGACAGAACCACCATAACAACATGATACCATTTCAGATTCTTTAACTATACCTACCAAATACCATAACATTACATTGATGTATTTTACTGAACAAAATTCATGAAGCACACTTGACCGAACAGGTAAATATATCTTTGTAGAATTTACCATTATAACTTTTTTTTTTCTAAAAATGCTTTATTTGTAATCCTCAAGATGAATAAAAACACCTAATAAAAAAAATGTAGTTGATTTTATAATAATTTATGCACGAGAGGGTTAAGAGGAAATGAGAGAGTCCATCCTAAAACAGTGACTTTAAAGACTGCTGTTTCAGTTTCTACGCTGTAAACTTTTGTTTCTATTACTCTATCACAACACTCTCGGGAATTAAAAGTCAGTTTGTCACATTCACCATAAGGTTATATTTATTTATGTTTATTTATTTATTTTGACAAAGTGGTAAAAGAAAAACTTTTGAAGCACTTTTTTTTGTTTTTGGACTATTTTGGCATTTACTATGATTTCTTAGGCTACTTTGGAGTTTAGCTAATTTTTGGTTTTTGCTAAGTTTAGGTTTTAGATTTTTTGTTTAGATTTTTAGGCTAATTTGGCATTTGGGATTTTTTCCCCTTGTGTAACTGACTTTGACATCCCAGCCTTACAGGGTCACTAGGTTGCTGGAGCCTATCCCAACACCTGGACACTTTGCCTGTCTGTGCAGAAAGTCTTTGGGTTACAGAACTAGTTATTTGTTTTAAGGAACAATGCAAAAAAAATGTTCATCAAGTCGAAAATGCTAAAATCCTCAGCACATCCATGAGCCAAAAAAACGTAGATGGTAGATGAAGCAGAAGGTCCATGGAGCTGACCGGGTGCAGGTGTTTATGTTCCAGTTTTACGTTCTTTGATTTACTCTAATGTTTTTATTGTTAACACAATAATTCTAAAACAGCAAGAAAAGTGTCTGCTTGAGCTGATGTTCTCCTCTACTGGAATTATCATGTTAACGTTTGTAAAGTTACAGTCTGTTAAAGATTTTGGGTTTAAACGTCACCGGCGACGCCTCAGGTGTTGAAGGTTAAGGTGAACTATAAGAAATCCTCACAATGTTTGATTCATTTCCTTGAGGTCTGCAGTAGTCTGCACAGACTGACGAGGTTGCTGGTTCCTGTACTGAAGCCAGCCTGCAGAGCTTGTAGGTGTGGGGTCGCGGCCTGCGGGTTCTGTCTTATGTCAGGTCACCAGTGGAATTTAAGTCCCCCCAAACACACCCCCTCACACTATCTGTTACTGTCTGACTCTTCGCCATGCACATTTGCAGTGTTTGCATTGCAGTCCTGGGTCTGAGTCAGTTAGAGACCGCAGACTCTTTGAACCTCATCTAAGACTTTTATTGTTTCAAAATTCGGATCAAAGTTTTCTTTTCGTCTCAAACTGTCCAAGTCAGACAATTCCAGAACCATGAAGACACGCTCTCTATTCCTGGAAAAGAGTTTGAGCGTGTGTTTGGGGGGGTGATATGAAGAGCAGAAAAAAATGAAATCTGTCAAAATTAGAGGCTCCCAGTGTCTGTTCGCTCGACTGCTGGACAGGACTAACAGTACACACAGGTCAACCACGATTGGCACGTCCACTCATTTGTGAAATTGAAATGTGCTCCAGAGTAGATTTAATATGAAAAAAAAGACTTGAGCTTTAGACTTTGATGTCGTTTCTTCTGTTCGTGTGCTTTATTGTAAAAGTCACCTTCTCATTCGTCTCTCCTGGTC
>NC_050519.1:22764562-22770219 GCF_002922805.2 Oryzias melastigma | reverse complement strand
ATTTGGAAATGGTAAATATAAGGCGAAATACAGTTAACACCGAAAATGACCCACAACCCCATTACTAACCCTTTAAAAACCACACCCCTCCGGACAATCTGCACTGAAAACAACAAGCTAACAGACTGCAGGCTGCAGAGGTTGTTCTGGTCAAATATCTTATCGGTTCTGCTCTTTGAGGGGATTTAGCTTTTGTGCAAATTCAGAAATGTTCCAGTCAGTGTTTGTCCTTCTGAATAAGAACATTGTCATTGTTCTGCTTTGAAGTTTTTGTTGACTTTTGCCTGTATTTAGTTGCATTATGAATGATTTTTTTTTAAATATTATGGCCTCTAAACATGTATGTTGACTGATTTTGGTAACACCTCCGGTATTTTCTTCTCACCACATCACACAAAGATGAAAGTGAGGGAAATTCACGCTCAGCATAGGAGTCTGAGCCTGCGGGCCGCATGACTAAACCACAGTGCTGTGAGTCTGAGTGTTACGGACAGAGATGGTGTCTGCCTCCAGATCTGAGACGGGAAGACTAGAGAGGAGTCTGACAGCTGAACACTCTGCCTCCGTTCTGTGAAAATACAGAAAACAGCAGGAATTTTGGAACAGAACTGATCAATAAGCTCATTGAGTTAAATGGAGCTTGAACATATAAAGTCCATATGTTAGAGAAACTCCTGTTTGTCTCCATCCTGTCCACCTCATGACTCGGGACTGAAGCCGCCGAGTCCATTCTCTGACAGGACGAGTCATGTTTGTCATCACAAAGAACCATTCAGGAAGTAGTTCACACTCTTCATCATTGCACTGCATAACAAGTCTGCTCTGAGCAACAGCTATTACTGTAACAGAACTGTGTATCTGAAAGTCTCAGAAAACTTTTACTGAAAAAAGAAAATAACACTAAAGAAATTCTGTTATTTCATACTCAGTTTTCCAGATACACAAAAAGATAAAAAAAACATTCAAAAGTGTAACTTTGGTGTTTTACTCGCAGAATGTAGTGACACTGGAGGTGCATCCATCACTCAGTTATACTGTTCTGGACACGCACAAAGGAGTTAGCTTCCTGCCACATGTCTGCAGCCTCGAGTTTCTGGGAGATGAAGTCAGAGTCGTGTTTGCTTTGGAGCCTCTGCCTCTGTGCAGCTGAATGTCTGCACATTTAGAGCAACAAATTTGTCTCATGATCAAAAAACCAGAGAATATCGTGTCTAGCAATTTAAAACGGGAATCGTTGTATTCTTTTTTATTAATTGATATTAACAAAAGTGTTCTGAAGTGTTACGTGAATCAGCGTATTCTGTTGCAGAGAAAAGCACATTTGCAACACTTTCTATTATGTATGTGATGAGTATTGAAAAAGCTGCTTTAAAGTGTTGCATGTCAGCACGAAGCTGTTTGTTCTGCAGGTCAGCCGATTTATGCATAAGAATTACAGCATGTTATACAGAGTAGGTTTGACAGAAACATGCCAGGCGTTAGAAGTTCAAAGATTAAAAACAAACAAACCAACAAAAATGCGTAACTGTTAAGGTTGATAATTAAATCGTTTTTTTTTTGGACAATTTTTTAAAATTATTTTAAACCAAAATTGTGTATGAGTGTGCTGGGGGGGTGAAACAACCGTTACCAACTTCCCGTTCCAGCGAATGACGTCTCGGCGCCATCTTGTTGTCTGCAGCCGGGTCTTCTTGTTCCTCATCCTCGTTTCTCACATTACAGCAGGGGCCTCAAACTGCTGGCCCGCGGGCCATTTGCGGCCCCCAAGACATATTTTAATTAGAGCCGGGAATCAATAAAAAAATTAACTAATTTATCGCAAACTGGGGGAAAAATTAATCGCATTTAACTTTTTTTGATGCAGTATTTGCCACTTATTATGTGTCACACACAATCACAATATGAAATCACACATAAGACTGTACATTTAGAACGTTTATTTTTAATTAATTGTCTGAGCCTGTAGTTGTGCTGACGTTTGGTCTGCAAATGAAGTTCCTGAAAGATAAATAAAGTTATTTGAATTGAATTGAATGTTTTACTAGGTACATTTTATGAAAACATGCGGCTTTCTCCTTCAGAATCTGCTAGAATCTCGTTGATCATGCTGACAATACAAAAATTACAGTAAATCAAAGACAAACAGATTGAAGGAAAAGTTCACGGCTCTTTCACAACAAAAACATCCCAAAACAGAGAAAAGACACAAAGACATTTAAAGATTCAAAACTTTAAGGACAGATCAAGAAGAGGAGCATGAAGAGACTGAATGAGGTCCAGTGCTGAACTTTGTCTTCTTTCTATCTCAGCCTGCAGAGCTCAGAACCTCAGAGAGACCTTGATGATCCTGTTCTAGGTTGACCAAACAGAACGCCATCTGCAGACATTTTTGAGCCGATATGAAACGGTCACGGTCTCTTCCACGTCCTGCTGAACTCCTTTCCTCATGTTATCTGAACGCTCCAGCTTGTGGTTCAGCTCAAAGAATTTGCAGGTTTCCAGTCCCTCCACCTTTCCTCTTTTCTGAGCCAAAAGGGGATTTTCCTGTCAATTAAGAGAGTACTGTGTGTGGCTTGTTGACAGATGATACAAATGTCTGCTGCTTGGAAGAGTCATTCAGTGTTTCAGTTGAAGGGTAACGTTACTCTTTTGACCAGTCACCCTGCTGTGTTTTTGGATATTTCACCATCAGCAAACCACTTTCCAGTCTTTGTATCAGTTTGGGAAGCTTCAGTGACCCTGCAGGTGACCTTTACTGCAGAGCATTTTAATTACATTTTTAGCTAGCTGTTATCTGACAATGAGCAGGACCATCATTTTAAAATCACTTTCAGGATTCATTAAGAGATTTTTAAAATGTTTTTATGGTCTTGTATCTTCTTGTCTCAAGGATCTTCTCCGGTGCTGGCCTTTTACTTGTATGGCGAGTGCCAAAACATACGGTCCTTGCCTGTGGAACAGCCGGCTGGAGACTCTCAGGGATACAGAGACTGTAGGTCAGGGGTGTAAAATTCAATCTCACAGGGGGCCAAAAACACACCTTAGGTCACGGCCGAACAGGATAATTATTAAACACTCTAAAACTACATTTTTAAAACTTTTAAACTGTAACTTTTTAACATAAATATGAACTAGATATATAGCATAACCTGTAATAATGCTAGTGTGAATGCTGTAAGCTGAATTTGGCTGCTGAAGATGCTAAAAATGACTAAAAACACTGAAGCTGAAAATGAAGCTGATAACCAGCTAAAATGTTAGCTGAATGCTAAATTAGTCTAAAAAACTAAAGAAAAAGCCTAACTTTAGCCAAAACAGCCAGCATGTAGCTGAAAAAATAGCTAAACTTCTAAATATTCTAAAAAAAAAAGTCTAAATTAGCCAAAATAGCTGGCGTGTAAATATTACGTAAACTCCAAAACAGCCAAAAAAGGGCAAAATTCACCAAAACAGCTGGCATGAAACTGAAATATTAACTAAACTCCAATTTAGCCTAAAAGGGTAAATGCCAAAATAGTCTGAAAAGTTACCAGAATGCCAATTTTTAAAACTTTAAAACTCTAACTTTTTAACATAATTATGAATAATAAAAAGCAGGAATATTATTCCAGAATAAATTAACTTAAACCTTAAATAACTTTCAATGTTTTACTCTCTATAACAATATATTTTGTCCATATTATACAAGTTAGAAATAAGTGCAAGATAACATCGGGATATTAATAACAATAAATAAAATTACCTGGAGGGCCGGATCTGGCCCCCGGGCCTTGACTTTAATGGTGTTAAAACTTCTGTAACTGAGCAAATTCATAAGAATTAGGGAAGGCCTCCTGAAAACATCTTCAACACTTCCTTATATAGACAGGAACACTTCCTACAAACTTTACTGCAGCCAATCAGAACAGAGAATTCATAAAAAGAGCACCTGCAAATGATGAGTAATCATATCCTCTGAAACAACACAGGAAAAACAAATGTGAAGAAAAAGAACATTCCGACAAGATGACTTTTAAATATTAACGCTGAATCTCAAGCAGTAATGAAGAACTCACAAGATGCCAAACATTCGGCATCCTCCTCACAGTGGTACATCTGAGCGCCACAGGCCGGGTCATGGGAGCAGCAGGAGCTCAAAAACACATTTGTAGCTCGAGGTGGTTTTCCAGCAGCTTACAGTCATCAGCTCTCTGATAAAACGCTGTCGCTTCTGTCACGTTTCATACATGCTGAGGTCAGCAGGGGGCGGAGTCAGAAAGCACAGGAACTTCAGAGATGACAAAAACCCAACAAACATTCACACAAACACATGATAGACACATCCACACAAAGAAACAACACACACATTTAACACAAAACAAGGTTGAAAAGTCTGAAATATAAATGACTGATTATATTTGTGTTACGACTAGTTTTGTTTATTTTTATTTTTTGCATTTTGTGCATTACTTCGGTGAAAAAACAGTGTCAGAAATCTGGAACATTGTCACAAAAGCGGGTGATGATGATGGATAAATGAGGTTTTCTCCAACTCTTTTGGATGTTTAGGTTGTGAGCTGCTCGTGGTGGTATTGTGTTGTTTGATTTGATTCTAATGAATGAAATGAAATCAAAAGAAGGATTCCAACAAATGTTATTGTGTTTGTTTGATAAAAAAAAAACCAAATATTTCCATATGTATTTTTTGGGTTAAATCACACATGTCAAAGTCAAGGCCTGATCCAGCCCTCCAGATCATTTTATTGTTATTAATGACCCGATGGTATCTTGTGCTTATTTCTAACTTGTATAATTTTGACAAAATATATTTTTATGGAGAGTAAAATATTCAAAGTTATTTAAGGTTTAAGTTGATTTATAATA
This sequence comes from Oryzias melastigma, assembly GCF_002922805.2. NCBI lineage: Eukaryota > Metazoa > Chordata > Actinopteri > Beloniformes > Adrianichthyidae > Oryzias > Oryzias melastigma. The sequence continues at coordinate 22,765,356 of NC_050519.1, read as the reverse complement.
ATTATAATGGTGCCTGTTTTAATTATTTATAGTTATGTTAAAAAATTACAGTTTTAAAGTTCTGAAAATGGGCATTCTGCTATCTTTTTTGGACTATTTTGACATTTACTAAGATTTCTTTAGGCTATTTTTAAGTTCAGCTATTTTTATCAGCTACATGCTAGCTGTTTTGGCTATTTAGCTCTTTTTTTAGACTGTTTTGGAGTTCAGCTAATATATTAACTATTTGTTAGCTGTTTTGGCTAATTTAGGCTTTTTGGAATTTTTTAGGCTATTTTGAAGTTTAGCTATTTTTTCAGCTAAATGCTAGCTGGTTTGGCAAACCTTTTTTTTTTTGTTTTTTAGGTAAATTTGGCATTTAGCTGATATCTTAGCTGGCTATCAACTTCAGCGTTTTCAGCTAGTAGCTTCAGTGATCTCCGCTACCAGCGTCAGCATTAACTATCAGCTTCAGCGTTCTCAGCTATTAGCTGCAGTGATTTCAGCTATCAGCTTCAGCGTTTTTAACTATCAATTTCATCACCTTTAGCTATCATCTCCAGCATCTTAAGCTGCCAAATTCATCTTACAGCATTCACACTAACATTATTGCAGGTAATGCTATATATCTAGTTCATAATTATATTAAAAAGTTACGGTTTTAAAAAATGTTGTGTTAAATAAATGTTTATCCTGTTCAGCCTAAGATGTGTTTTGGATCTTGTGCGATTGAGTTTGACACCTATGGGTTAAATCAATATGTTTCTGATCAACACTGTAAGAAATGTGAGTGGAGCTTTCATCCTGGGGTCACA
>NC_050519.1:22743733-22764357 GCF_002922805.2 Oryzias melastigma | reverse complement strand
TATCCTGTTCAGCCTAAGATGTGTTTTGGATCTTGTGCGATTGAGTTTGACACCTCTGGGTTAAATCAATCAGTTTCTGATCAACACTGTAAGAAATGTGAGTGGAGCTTTCATCCTGGGGTCACAGCTGTAGTGTGAAGGGACTCCGCCTTCTTTCTGTTGAGCTCCATCCCTGTGACCTGCAGGCCGTGCTAGCATTAGCATAAGCAGAGCTTTCGGCGTGTTGCTCAGGGTGGAGTTTCCTCTTGACACCTGTGATAGTAATAAATCCGCTGTGAGTGTATTTCACCACTGTGGTTAAGTAGGTGATCTATCATCAGAGTTATGCAATATCACACAGGCCAGCAGAAATCACAACAATGATGGTGATGCAGGAGATAAAGGAGCAGTCTGTGTGTTCCTGCTTGGCAGCGAGCCGACAGGCGGTGACAGCTAGAAGAGAGAGATTATTGGAACACACACATTCACCATCTCTGCTTCACACTCACGTGCAGCGGCTCCGAGGTGAGATATGTCTCACGCATGGATGTGCTCTTCTGTAATCTCTCCGTCTACAAGATACACTTGGATGAATGGATACAAGCGACAGAGACGCTGAACTGCGGCGCCGATGCTGCTGTTGAGTTCAGTTTCTAGAAAACCGCTTGGTGTGGTTTATGATATTTCTGCTCGATTTAAATCTGAGGTCATGTAAAAATGATGACCTCAGGGTAACGGATGTATTTTACGCTTTTTTTTTTTAAGTCTGGCTGCACATACACTTAAAGAAATTTCAAAATATTTGGATGCATTCTCACTTCCCTCTTGTGAATCATGATATCTTGTATCTGTGGAAGATTGAACTCTTTAACAGCGTAGATCCAGTCTTTATGTTCTTTGATTTATTATAACTTTACAGCCGTTGAAATGATAATTCCAGTAGATTCTGAAGGAGAAAAGCGGCTACTGGAATTATCATGTTAACAGTTGAAAAGTTACAGCATGTTAAAGATTTTGTGTTTAAGCGTCACCGGGTTTAAGAACCACTCCCTTTAGCCCTCCAAACTCTCCGTTTGGAGGGCTAAAGGGACGTCACTTCCACTTGATGACATCATCAATAGTCACCGGTTTGCTAGTATTAGCGTAAAGCTTCCAGGGCTTCCGTACATTTAAATGTAAACTTCTGTGGTTCAGAGTGCGTGAAGAAACGCGATTCTCTACGTGATTTACCCTCGCTAGGGTGGGATGTTTAAAAAAATACTTGCACTACAAATGCCCCTACAAATGGAGGGGTAGTGAGAAGGGAAGAATTCGGATTGGCCTGAATGTTTTTTACATGTTCTTGTTGCATTTTTTCCAGGTCTTGTTCACGGCTCCAATATTGCTCACCATTTTTGTTGCAACGGTAATGTTAGCTTCGGGTCGCCAGGGGCTGTAAGCTAGTGGGAGAGCATGTAAACAGATGGATGATGGGAAGTAGGGACAAGCTTACTCAGCATCAACAGTCCTGCCCACAACTCAGAGGTGAATTTCTAGTGAACTCCTGCTGTTTAGTAGAAACGATATCCTTGAAAATGACAGATTTTTTTTTTGTTTGTTTTAGACTAAAAACAGCATCATCACAACTAGAAAAGTCGCATTACCTGCAATAATGCTAGTGTGAATTCTTTTTGCTGAAAGGAGTCGCTGAAGCTGCTGAAACTTTTTGCTGAAAATGGTGACACAATTCACTTTACCTGCTGAAGATATTTGCTGAAAATGCAGAGCTATTTACAGAATGTTAAATTTGCTATGAAAGAGCGCTGAAGTTGACCTAAATTTCATAAAGAATTGTAGTCAAATTGCTTAAAATTCCCTTATACATACCAATTTGGCAAAAATATTTATTGTGTATCTTAAATATGAGCTAAACTCCAAATTAGCTCAAAAAACCTCAGTAGATGCCAAATTACTCAAAAAGCTAGGTTGTTGATTAAATATGAGCTAAACTCCAAAATAGCCTAACATTCCTCAGTAAACTGAATCAGCCAAAAACTTTAGCATGTTGCTAAAATATTAGGTGAAATCTTTTTTGAAAATAACTATAAAAGATGAAAACAAAGTCAATGTATACATTTAAAGTCTTGTTTCTAATCTACTTAAAATGATGAAATTTAAAGACTTTCTCATTCATTTCCTGTGGGGCATATTTAGCTCAATATTTCAAACACTATAAAGTTTATGAATACCAAAAATACAATGTCCTGGACGAGCTGAACGTTTGATACCAAGATTACTGAAATCACTAACAGGAGCAGGAGAATCACTATATTGTGAATGCTTACTAAGCAATCACACAATTAAAAAACCAATAGGAACGATTTTACAATACATCCAAAGATGATTAGAGTGGAGGTTTTTGCAGACGTTACAGAGTCATGAAGAGTCCTTCGTCATGTGAGGCGTCTAAGTGGGAGGCAGCAGCTTGCAGCTGGTTAAAGGCACAAAAGTGTGAGGAAAAGAAAATGCTAATTAGTAACATTTTTCTCCTGGAAGGACATTGCCTGGGATTTACACAAACAGATGCTGAGTTTGTGCTCAGTCCCTCCTGTTCACTCTCACAGTTTCATAGCTTGAAGAGCCCTCGTAGAAATGCGCCTCACCTTCTGCTCAGAACAGATGGTTTTTAAAAGACGGACCGGGGCGATGCGACTCTCACCATCAAAGCAGAAGCCCTGCAGTTCACTCTGCACACGCTGACGTTATGATAGCCGTCGACTGAAAGTCATTATTTCACAGTTTGATACTTTTCTGTCTCAGCTGAGCTCTGGAGCGCTGTCATGGGTTTCATGACTGATTTAGACACGAATGTAAGTTTACTTTTTAGGATGTTTGCAAAAACACTGAACAAGAGTATCAAAACTGCAGTTTGAAGAGGCTAAACTCAAAACAGGTTCTTGATGGATCAGGAAAACTTTGGGACAGACTCTACAACCAAAATCAGATGGATGTTTTCTTCTTCTAAAAGAAAAAAGAAAACCTAAACATAAAAACTCCCATTTTGCTTGTAAAATGTTGCAAATTATTTTTGCCAACCTTGTAAAATTCCATTAAATGTAAATATATACCCTGATGGAAAGGCTGAATCCTAAACTCGCCATTTGATTAAATGCTTGATTGTGTGAATGTTTAGTAATCATTCACTATAGTGACTCTCCTGCTCCTTTCTGTACTTTGTCAGCACGTGAAAACTCAATCAGATCTCGTTCAGACATTACAGTTTGTATTTTTGGTTTTCATAAACTTTATAGTTTTTGAAATATTTAGCAAAATATGCCCCATAGGAAATCAATGAGAAAGTCTTCAAACTTAAAATTTTAAAAAGATTAAAAAATAAGCCTTTAACTATAAGGGACTATATTTTGATTTTTTATAGAAATGTTCAAGAAATTTGGAGTTTACCAAATATTTTAGCAACATGCTAACATTTGTGGCTAATTTGTTATCTATTTGAGTTTTTAGGCTAATTTAGAGTTTAGCTTCTATTTTAGCAACAGATGAACATATTTGGTTAATTTGATATCTAATGGTGTATTTTTAGGCTAATTTTGGAGTTCAGCTAATATTTTAGCATTTTTGGCTAATTTGCGATCTTCTGAGGTTTTTATGGGCACAATTAGTTTAGCTTCGATTTTAGCAACAGACTAACAGTTGTAACTAATTTATTTTACTGAGGAATTTTGGGTTATTTTAGAGTTTAGTTAGTATTAAGCAATGAGCTAGCCTTTTTGCTAATTCGGAATCTACTGAGGTTTTTAAGGGCTAATTTGGAGTTCAGCTCATATTTAAGCAACACTAAATATTTTTGTAAAATTGGCATGTTTTAGGGATTTTTAAGCAATTTTACTACAAAATTTTCAGAAATTTAGGGCAACTTTAGCGCTCTTTCATAGTTCTTTAACCAAATTTCCAGTCATTTAGCAAACATTCAGCAAATATTTTAACATTTTGCAAATAACTTTTGAATTTCAGCAAATCCCTTTAGCAATTAAAGTAAAGTGGGTCCCCATTTTCAGCAAAAAGCTTCAGCATCTCTTGCGACTACTTATAGCAAAAAGCATTCACACTGGCATCATCACAGGTAATGCAACATTTGTAGTTGGCTTTAGAAATGCTGAGGAGCTCTGACCTGATCAGGTGTGTCCTCAGCACCTCCACAAGCATCACAACAAACTCCACCAGCAGAATCTAGGAGTTCCTCCCTTTACCTGAACCCGCTCCATCAAAATAAGAATGTGGAGGTTGTGTTTGTTGTTTCTGTGGAAACAAATCAACAATTTCCTCACAATGAAAGAACGCCCTTAAACATTAACAGATGTTCACACTGGAGGACAGCTCCCTGAGTCACGCTCAGCTCCAACATGTTTATCATTCATGGAGAAGAATTAACTGCAAATAAATCTGAAGTTTTAAAGAGTGTGGCGTGCTGTCCCTCTCTGCCACATTTCTAAATTCCAGATTTGGTGACGCTGATGGAGGAAGAACGATGGTGTCGGCACAGTTTGTGGACATTTTTCAAACAAAGAAACAGATTCTTTAGGCCTGTTTTTGGTCACATTTTGATTCCAAACAACAGCTGCAGCTGGAGGCAAATTATGACCAAACAAGTATTTTCCTCTGATTGTATGTGGGAAACTCCAGCTGTGTTTTTTCATTCCTCATCTGAACATGCAGATCCAGAGGCAGAAATGCTTTACTGGAGCTACCTCCAGCAAAGAGTCCACAACCAACAGACCCCAAATCTCCACACACTGGCTGGAGGTCTCACAGACGAGTGTTTGAACATCACACCCAGAGGTGACGTTGTTTCTCTGCTATAGAAGCTGTGAATCTCGGAGAAGACTGTATCTGTCATATTTTGGGACACAGTGACACATAAACATGCAGTTAAAAAATATATATATATATATATAAGTCACACCCATGTATATGTCACAAGAACAAAAAGAAGACGAAGAAAAACATATATAACTCACTCAGTAGTTTAAGTAGCACTTTTGGGAGAAAAGTCTGACATTTCAGAACAAATTCGCCAAGCCCAGCGTAGATAAATAAATAAATACTCAAGAATACCTACTTTGGATCTATGTCAGAAAAATATCAAAGTTTAAGAGAAAAACCATCAGATTCTCTTCCATGTTTGTTTTGGACGACACTTCTTCTGCCACTCTCAGGAGCAAATACTCAGATGCAGCTCCCTCTAGTGGTAGTTAGAGGAACCGACGCTGAAAGACAACCAGTGTTTACTAGGAAAATAAATATATTTATGTCAAGATAAAGGAAACACAAACGAGTCACTCCTGAGTATAAGTTGCACCCTGGCTGAACAATGAAAAACAACCTGCTTCTTATATTCCATAAAATACGGTATGTGAAATAAATGTAAGTGCCTGTTTCTTGAGAGGCTTCTGCTTTCCTTTGAAACACCTGATGAAACTTTTAAAAAGTTGGAAATGCTTTTGTGCAAAAATATGAAACAAAGTGAATCCTGAACACTAAGAAGAAAAAGGTTTTGTTGCCCTTCATATTTCTCGGGAAAGCCCCACACATCTGCTTCCAACGCCATATTTCTGCCGTCATTTTTCCATTTTCACTCCAGTCTGCAGCTGTCGGACACCTCACTGATGCCAGTAAATAAATCTGGTGAATATTAAATCTGTTTTTCTTGCATTATGAACTTTTACAGACACTTTTACATGTACCAAAGAGAAAAATAAAGAGATTTGTGCAAGATAGAACATCTTTCAAACGTTCTTGACCTGAAAGGTTGACATTTGGAATCAATCACGTTCCAGCCTGTCACACTTTGCTTCCACTCAGCTGAAGCTATTAAATGTCAGTTAGACGCAAGTTTATGCAAGTTATACGCTTTTGAATTAATGCAAATGTTTTGCAAAGTTTTTTTTACCTTAAAACAAATGAGTGAACATCAAGTGTTAGTTTATGCAAAGCAGTGTCTGAACCGGCTCCAGCTGAGACAGAAATAGGAGATTCCATTTTATTCTAAATTGAGCTTAACTGCTAAAACCAGAAGAAAAAAAATACATTTCTTTAAAAACAGCTTTCTTAAGGTGCCGTTCAGCCTTCGTCTTTGTCCTTTCTGTCCACCATGACTGCCGCCTGTCAGCACAGGGCTGCAGGCATAAAAAAGTCACATCTGTTTTACTTGTTTTACTTGTGGAAATCTTACTTTAGAGGCCAATGTTGTAAAGTCTTAATTTTACAAATTTAAAGTTCAGCTAATTAGTTTGTGTCAAAGCAAAGGCTTCACCATCCTTTTCCTGTGTAAATTAGTCGTTCATATGTTCAACAATTCCTAGATTTTGTTACCGGAGCATCGCGATGCTTTCACCTGTTCTGCTGCTCATCCATCTAAATATATAAATGTAAATGAGCCCACAACACCTCAGTGCTTGGAATTTTTCAAAACATCTATCAAAATACAAATTTTGAACAGTTTATAAATCACTCAGGATCTTTATCATGTTTTTTCCTTACAGCAGCTTAAATGTTTATTTGAATTGTAAGGTATATCACTGAAAAAAGGGAAATCTAAGTGAAATTAACCATTTTAAAACTCATGCTTATTTTTTTAATAGTAAGATCATTCTTCTCACTCAGCAGATTTTACGCCAGATAATTTCCCTTATTTTAAGAGTTTTGGTACTTAATTATCTCAGTAAGATATTAAGACTTGTTAATAAGATTGTATTACCTGTTATGAGGAAAAACTTGAAACTAGAATCTCAACAGTAACATTATCTTCATTCATGCAGGAGTTTTGCTTTAATTCAAGAATTCCAAGTAAGTTATCATGCACAGTGAGAGAAGAATAGTGCTAACAGTTCACTCTTTTTGAAGAATAGAAAAATACTATTGTATAGTATATTTGGCTGGTTTCAAGAAACAGGTCCTAGTGGTTAGCATAAAGTCAAGGTAACTTTACAGCAAAATCTTAATTAGAATCATTCTGAAAAAAATATCTTAGAAATCATATTTATATTAGTCAAAATGAGCTTAATATGAATAAAAATACACTATTTTTTAGATTTTTGTGGTTCTTATGAGGTTAGATATTTTTGAAAAGTCTTGACAAGCTAAATGCTCTTGTTCTGTTCAGATAATTTTTCTTATTTTAAGCCATATATACTTTATTTTTTTAACATATTTCTTGTTTTTACAAGCAGACTTTTTAAAGAGGATGAGTTTACAAAAACTTGTCAAAATTAAAAAATAAATGTATAAAAGAAGATTTTGGACAAACAACTGGAAACGCCGGAGGAACAATGCTCAAATCGGATGTACAAATTATTGCTGTTTTTTTTTTGTTATTTTTAAATTACTGGTCCAAAAATGGTCTTTTTCTTAGCTTGTCGTCTCTTTTAGTGCTTGACACAATGGCTGGAGCGCGCGCACGTGCACACGCACATGCACACAGCGCCTGTCACTGTGGGCCAGTCATCCTGTAATGGCTGCCACTGCTCATTGTTCACATCCTCCTTTGTCTCCAGCGCCATTTTGACTCTGGAGGGGAGCAGTTAGCATGTTAGCATCACAGGCTAGCAGAGGGGAAGTCCTGTTTTCCTGTCTGCACTTCTCTGGGTGAGGCAAACAGGAGCTGCATTACAACACCCTGCTGCTAAACATCAGCAGAGGGATTCGTTTTATTTTATCAATGTGTAATTATGTCATTAAGAAGAGTTATTAGCATTGGCTGTGTGTGCTCCTCTCAGGCTCTGCAAACTCAGCTTGCCTTAAATTCATAAATATTTCATAGGGAACATTTTGCACAAAAAATAAAATGTTTTCAATAAAACTTGGATCCAATTATGCACATTAGCCCTAAATTAAAAAAATAAAAGAGTAAAATTTTCTGATCAATTGTATTATGCACCACATGAATTATTGTCATCCAAATGTTAAATAAAATAATAACTATTCATATTTAAAATTTTAAAACCACCAATCTAAAATATTGGAATTCGAAATAAAATATAAAACAACATTAACTTGTTGGAGGCTCATTTTTCTAATACAAAATTATGCACATAATCTTTCTTTTTTTCTTTTCTTTTTTATTATTATTATTCCACTATGAAAATATATGTACAATAAATAATTTGGATTTGCACTATTAAAGAATCTCAATAAATAAACTAAGGTCTAAACCTGGAGTCTTCAGCAGGGTTTCCACTCGTCAGTCCAGACTCTGCACCGTTCCTGAGAAATTATGAGGATCCACGAAGCTGAGAGGGAACGAATCCACGCACTGAGGAGGAAGAGGAGGAGGATGAAGAGGAACGGCCTGCTAGCAACAAAAAAACGATCCAAAAATATTCAAGGGGATAATTACGAGAAATTGTCCACATTTTCTATGAGGAAAACAAAAATATCCTTTTGATGAGGGGATAAAAAAAGAATAAATGTCCCCGTTAAACTACAATACAGCTTGAAATGAAAACCAGCTCTAAAAAAATCTTATGGAATGTTGGGATTGTTTTTCTCTTCCTTTCCTTTCTTAAAATCATTTTTATTGAACTGCTCCCTCAGAAGTTGAGGTGCTGCAGGTCTATGGTGCACAGTGTGCTTGTGAACAAGTCAAAGTCCTCCTCGGAGAAATCCACCGGGCTGTCCAGCGAGCTCTGCAGGCTGGGCGAGAGGCAGGCGTCCTCGGGGAAGAAGGTCAGGTCAGGCAGGGCCGATGAGGAGGTGGAGGAGGCGGCGTGAGGCTGCGATGAAGCGACAGCGGAGTCCCGCTGCTCGGAGAACTCTCCCAGCGGCATCAGGCCGGTGTTGGAGATGTTTTTCCGGGGGAATGCGGGCGGAGACGGAGGCTGCGCGCTGGAGTCGCGCGGGCCCGCGGTCCCGAGCAGCAGCGGGTGTTCAGAGGCGCTCGGGCGGCCTGCGTCCTCCGGCGTGGGACGCGCATTGTCCCCGCTGTCATCGGTGAAAGAAAGGGGGGTTTCGCCGTCCGAGGAGGCCTCCCCCGTCCCGGAAGCTTCCAGCGGTTGACTGGAGTACGGGGAGGACGCGTCCGCGCCTTCAAGCGGCTCGAAGGCGCTGGAAGGCGGGCTTCCTCCGCCGCCGTCCCGGTGGTGTGTGGTCTGCCGCTTGTGTTTCATCCTCCGGTTCTGGAACCAGACCTTCACCTGCCTCTCCGTTAGGTCCAAAAGAGCGGCGATCTCCACCCTCCTCGGCCGGCATAGGTACTTGTTGAAGTGGAACTCCTTCTCCAGCTCCAGCAGCTGCGTGTTGGTGTAGGCCGTGCGTAAACGCCGGGACCCGGCTGCGCTGGCGTCCAGAGCCGCCTGGCTGGAATCTGGTGGAAACAAGTAAAGAAAATAAATTATATTTAAATGTTTTATTAATTTATAGAACTGTATAAGACTTATAGAAATGTATTTTGACGCTCTGGATTGTGTTGAAAGAAAGAACGCAGATGAAAGGTGGAATGGGGACCAACGTTCTGAATAGATGAGAGAAAGCAGGAAATTAGAGGAGATGGAACAAGAAGAAAACACGAAAATCTCATTAAAATGAAGGAGGGCAGGAAAAGGGTGGAGGTCAGTGGAAGAGGCAGAAATGACCCAGAAATTCAGATTGTGCATCAAATGTTTCCTGTGCCCCAGCCCCCACCCCGCCATACTTCAGGCTTTTTGCCTCCCTCCAATATGGCGACCATGCCAATGGAGCAATGGATATGTATTATAATAAAGCTTCATATCGGAGACTGCAGAGCAGTTATGGATGAAAGAATTTCAGCACACGCGCTCCTGCGCTAATTATGAGTCGGTGTATGTGTGGAAATACAGATGAAATGCTGCGTGGAATCACTGCACAGCACTGCAGCATCATGCAGTGCTGCAGATGCACACATGTACACATGCACAGCATCACAACAATTCACACGCGTGCGCGCAAACACACTAAAGCACATGCACGAATGTAGAATGGTGAAAACGAGGAAAGATTTTGTAGAAAATGAAGTTTCTGGCTCCACACACACACGCACGCCACTCCCTGCATGCGCCCCGCGCACATACAGACCTGTGGGCGACTCGATGTCCGCTGAAGCGTACCCAGGGGCGGTTGGAGACGGGTAGGACGGGGCCGGGGCTGAGACCGACCCTCCTCCGCCGGGGCCGCCCGCAGTCTTCGAGCACTTCTTGGAGGATTTCTTCTCCTTCATCCAGGGAAACTCGTGGGCCAGCGGAGCGACCGCGGCGGCCGTAGCCGGGCCCGGGGCCTGACCGGGCGGACCGGGTTGCTCCGCGACTCGGTGGTGCGTCGGGTGTCCATTTGTGGCAGAGGCTCTCCGGCTTTGCTGATTCCCAGCTGCTGCTGCTGTCGGCTGGATGGCTGTGCACGGGCTCAGGCTGGGGATGGTGTGCTCGAAGGGAGGCGGAATTACTGTCGACTCCTTGATTGATGAAGTTTGAAATGACTCCAGGACGGCGGGGAAGGACGTCAGGCACTCTGCTAGGGAAGGCTGGCTGTTTATAAACCCGATCTCTCTCTCAAATTCAAAATTCATAGCTTCCTCAGACCGGTTTCAGCCTCAAACGGCGAAACCCCGAATAATCCCTTCCCCAAAACAAAAAGGAAAAAAGGGACACACACACACGGGCATGCACGCTCATGCGCGTGCACACCCACGGAGCATAATATGGCTTATCAGGAAAATGACAAAACAAATAAAAACACGCACCAGCATGTACGCTCCTGGCCGCGCCGGCGTCAATGCGTAGCCTTTTTCATAATTGTGTATATTGGTTATATTACAGGAGACCTGGGCAGCTAAACTGAAGAACTATGGGGCGAAATTGCAGCCAATTCCTCGTCACGTGACCCAGAACAGCCAATCGGTGCCCCGGGCCCAGCGGCTGAGATGTCTGTGGGAAGCAGGATTATTATTTTTCCACCAAACATGGAGGCAGAGAGAATCACCGTGCCATTGTCTGTGCGTAACGGGGGGTCGTTTGTGAGGAGAAGGCGGCCGGTCGCCATGTGCGCCGTGTGGGCGGCAGGTCCGCGCATCCCAGCCCCTGACAGGCGCAAACAATGGACATTCGCTCCACTCCTCTGGGCTGATGTAATGGCGGGTAACATCAGGCGAGAGGAGCTGACCGGCACCGTTTACAATATGTCTTCTCAGTGGAATGAAAGAATCGGTTTCCAGCGCTCACATCATTAATCTTAGAGTGTGACACAGGCGAAAGTCCCCCACTTATAGGCTCAGAAAACGCGGAGACGCTTTGAAATGCTGCGGCAGGAAGGATGGGGCGCGTAGCTCAGATGGAGGCAGTGGCTTAGCAGGGAAAGTGTGTAAGTGTTGAATTTACGCATCTTTGTTTATGACAGAAATGGAGTTCAAATGTGATCAGCGGGACAGCGCGGCTGGTGACTGAGGCATCCGTGCGCGTGTTTTCATGCAGCTCCAGAGTTCACACCGAGGTCGCTTCAGCGGCTAAAAAAAATCAGAGAGCGCGCGCCGCGTCCTCCACGCAAAAAAGGAATCAAGCAATCCAAAAAAGACAAGAAGAAAAATACGCGTTTGTTTCCAAATGCTCCAAATAAAACCGCGCGCGGGCAGGTTTGGGATAAAAATCCAGAATTTGGGAGTTTTACTGAGAACTTTTGGGGAGGGCCAAAGGAGCCCCGAGTGGGAGCAAAGAAATGCGGTGATCAATCTTTCTCCTCGAGAGAGCTGACAGCAGCTCTTCTTTCTTCCCACGGAACAAGAGAGCTGCAGTCCTGTCCTCGGCCTCTCTGTCTTCATACTTTACCGAGGATTTCTTTGTCACGTCCAGACCTGCGCACCAGCGCGCGCAGCAAAACTACCAGTTTCATTTACCTTTTTTTTAAGATAATTTTTATTTGTTATATATATATTTAAATAACAATCTGCTGCTCAGCAGTTTCTCCAGCTGTCTCTGCGCCGGGGAGAGGCGAACATGCAGCAGAAATGTGCGTAGGAGTTCAGGAGAAACGCGCGCGCGCTCAAAGAAAAACGCTTTGTGTTCTTTGTTTTTCTTTATTTTAGTTTAACTTTTTTAAAAACTAGGCTATGAATTTAATTATAGAAAATAATATTAGAGGACTTAAAAGACAAAATAAGGTTTGAAATTTTGAACCCAAATTCAAATATACATTTTTAAAATGTATTTACTTTGTTAAAATTAATCTTTTTTATTACATTTTACCTTAAAAATACTTTTTGCTTAAACGTTCAATTATTGTTCCTTTACAATTGTCGCAACATTATGTAATAATTAAAAATAATTAAATTAAATTCATAAAATAAATAAATAATTACACCAAAAATTTGAATAATTGTTGCATATAATTAAAGTTAAGAAACCCCATTATTAATAATTACTTTATTATAATTATAATTCATTAAGAAAGTCAGAGCACGTGGCCTCCCAGTTGTGGATGTTTGACTGTGATTTAGACTTTTTAATGATAACATTATGATTATTACATTATGAAGTAAGTGCAGCGCGGGGACGAGCTGTGGTCCCACGTGAATGGAAGTGTTTGTTTGTTGTTTACGCACTGCCTGGATAGCACACTGAACGCGTGGTTATGAAAATGGCGCCTGTGAAGCGGAGGCAGCAGTCTCTCTCCGAGCGGCTCTGCTTTCTCCCGCGCGCTGCGGAGCACGGACCCAGCTCTCCCGCGCGCGCTTTTACGAGGCAATAAATTAGATCCAATCTCTGCTTATTGGTGTTTTTATTGTCTGTTAGTCCAGAGGAGATGTAAAAGCGAAGTATGGCCGTTATTTATGGGATCCTGATTTATGTGCCAAGGTTTATGCTGCTGTAAGGCCACCGAGCATGCGCGTGGCAGACATGGAAAAAAAGGAGAGAAAAAATGCGGAGTGGGGGGTGGGGGACCACGTGACAACACCAAAGCGCGTGCGTCGTTTTTGCTTTTTTTCTTGACAGTATAAACATCCTCAGAAGACAAAAAGCGTTGGCTGCTCTGCTGTCTGCATGGCTTGTGAAGAAAAAAGGCCACGTGCAGTCAGGACACCGCACCATACCAGACACTGATCTGAATACAGAGAGCTCTAAATCAACACGCGGGATGCACTCAGACATTTTCGTGTTTCTGTGTGAGGAATGTCTGCAGACTTCTAACCGCCAGATGCTGCCTTTTGTTGTTAGCCAGGAGTCTGCTCAGCCCAAGAGGACTGAGATCTACCTGTCTGCGAAACGCTCCAGTCAACCCGTTTAATCACACCTTCATTCATTCACAAAGCATCAGTCCATCATGGGAGACAGACATGAACAGTGTTAGGGTAATAGATTACAAAGTAACGAATTACTGTAATCTTACTACTTTTGTCAGTAACGAAGGAACATATTAAATTAGAATTCAAATTTCCGAAATAAATTAGTTACTGGACTAAAGAAATCTCGTCACTCCATTACTTCAGCTTTGCAGGCTCTGACTTTTTTCTCTCGGCTGAATGAAACAAAAAAGAGAAAAAAAAGTAACGGGCATAAACGTGCACACGCTACTGCAGAGATGTTGTCACTGTGACATTTCTCACACTGCTGTCTGATTTATAAGGAAATCTGGTTCTGTCTTGCAGGGGTCCCCAAACATTTTCTTGTGAGGGCCACGTAACTGTTTTCTCTGATGTGGGGCCGGTTTGTAGGCTAACAGAAAACGTGTAATAATAACAGCCTAAACGTAAACAGTTTTACAGAAACCCACACATTGTCAAATTTTAAATAAATCATTTCCGTAATCTTCAAAGAAAACAATAATACAAAAATATTTTAAAAACTAGATATAGATCATTACCTGTGATAATGCTAGTGTGAATGCTATAAACTGAATTTGGCTGCTGAAGATGTTAGTGCTGATAGCTGAAGATGCTGAAGCTGATAGCGAGCTAAAATATTAGCAAAATGCCAAATTATTCTAAAAAACAGAAAAAAAAAATCTAAGTTTGCCAAAACAGCTAGCATGTAGCTGAAATATTAGCTAAATGGCAAATACTAGCCCAAAAATATTGTGAAATGTTTAATCTAGCTAAAACAGCTAGCAGGAAAGTAAAATATTAGCTAAGCTCCAAATTAGCCTAAAAAATGAAAAATTCTAAATTAGCCAAAAAGCCAGCATGTTGCTGAAATACTAGCTAAACAGCCTAAAAATCTTTAGTTACTACCAAAACACTCACCAGATTCAAATATATATGTATATGTATATATATGTATGTATGATCCTGGAGTTTGGGGACCCCTGATGTCTTGAAATATGTTCATACTTTGTACGAGGCCATTGATTTAAAAATAAAGTTACTTCAAACACAATAGGATCTAACTGTTTTTCTCTTAAGAATTTGTGCACGACTGAGAAATAAGTTAAGTAACGATCGTGAATTACTTTTTAAAACAAGTAATGAGTTAAGTAATTTCTTTACAATTTCATTAAGTAACTAAAGTAAAATAATCAATTACAAAGTAATTTACCCAACACATGAATCAGGGCTTTCTCCAAAGCAGGAACTCATCCTGACGTTATAGTAGTATCTCAAATTAAAATTAGCTTTGATATTCATATTTGTGACATGCTAGTAATCGTACGCATGTTAATGTTGGAACTTGACAATATAAAATAAAATGTATTCCTTTTACAAATGTGCTTACATTTAATTGCATTGTTTATTATTAATGTCTATTGATGCAAATTTGCTTTTTCGACCAGTTATCTTAATATAGCAGAATAAAAAAAGTTAATTATTTATAGTTGGAAATACATCCAGAAATTAAAGGGTTACGCTGCTTTGAATCAACAAAAGATGCTAACATAGTAGAAGTGTAACATGTGCAATGAACAAAGGGTTCCAAAATTTTCAGAATTGACTGATTTAGTTTTTTTGTCCCCCCAAAAAACCAGAGTCAAGTTTTTGAGCTTCTTAAAAAACTGCAGATTTCTCTGAATAACATAACATTTTATTAAAGAATTGTTTGACAGACAACTCTCGCGACAATTAAAGAAAAAAGAGCTACAAAGAGCAAAGAAAAAAAAAAAAGAAAAAAAAACCTCAAAAAAACGTGTTCAGTTCTCCAGCTAATATTTGTCTCTATTTTCATACTATGCACTGGCGGGACCAGAGTCCCAACACTCGCCGTTTTCCCTGTACAAGTCAAAACACTTATGTACAAGGGCCAGTCGAGTAACATAAAAACTACGCATTTTCTTCTAAAATACAAGAACTAAAAAAGTATAACTTCAGTACAAGGGACAAGAGGAAACACAATGTTATTTTTGTTTTTTTTTCATACCAGGTAAATACTAAAAAAGTACAGTATTTTTTTCCTCAATATAAATACATGAAGGATAAATAATATTAATATAAAACAGAAAGTCCTTTTAGACTGGCTATAACAAATAAATATTTATATATGAATGTTCACTTGAACACACATTGGCGAAAGACGCTTTGATTGGAAGGCCTTCCGTCTTCAAAATAAGATTTCATTATTTTTTTTAACCTTTAACCATCAAAATGTAAACTCTAAGTGCAACAATGATGCCCAGATGTAAAAAAGCATTTGTGTAGGTTATGAACTTTTGAAAACAACTGGAGGAATTTGCACCCTGAACGTGGGGAGTCGGGGGGACGGCTGTGCCCCCAAGTTACTCCCACTGACAGCCCAGACAAATAATCCCAGTTGTTTTGAAGAAAAACAAGTTGTACACATCTGCTCAGATTCCTGGGACATGCATTTTGTTCAAATATATACCCTGTTTCCACATTAAAAGTCAAGACATGAGAGAACAAAACAATAGAAAATGTGGGTTTTACAGCTCCACAAATCGAGAGTGTGACAGAGACGTGGAGGGGAGCGGGGTCCGAGAGGATGGCTTACATAAACATAAATAAATAGTTCTCTCAACTCTTGGTATTTACCCTGTGTCGACGATGTGCCAAAAGTAAGATGCGCCTTGCATGTCCTCTCACAGGTTTGTTTGAACACGTCAACAGCTGGCAACTCTGCTTGAGAAAGGAAGGAAGCTTAATGTTGCATGTAGGCGTGACTGAGAGTTTAGCCTATAAAACCCTGTTACAGTGATGGGGGAGCTCGCGGTGAGTGTGGGACGGGTGGGTTAGTGATGGGTCGATCTACACAGACAGACAGACAGACACAGACGGGTACTGCAGGAAGCAAAAAGAAGACAGCGAGTGGGGAGGCCGGCCGTCCAGTGGTTTTTCTCTGTGCTTTGTGGAGCAGTGTTGCATTTCTCCGGCTGATGGAGGGCCTGAGCCCCGCGTACAGCTCAGCTCCACTGCTGACAACAACATGTGTTGCCTGCAGGGGGAGAACACCCAGCATAATAAATCCAACCACCTCCTTAACTGCCCATTAAAATCTCAACGAGTTCATCTAGCAGGCAGGAGAGCCGTGTGTGTAAGAGGGTCTTGGGGGGAGAATTTGCCATCAAAGAACAATTTTCAACCGCATAATATCTCTAAGAGGGTCATTACAGGCTTTTTTTTACTACATCCCTGTTCCTACTTTCACGGTTTGGCCCCAGTCCTTTAAAAAAATCATCTAAAAAAGAAGACAGCAGCATAGTACTTCCATGGGAACCATGAGATTTAATTAGACTGTAGTAAAGTGATTGACTTAAACATCCTTTACTTCCAATTTCTTTGTGGCGTTTCAGATAAATTTCTGCATTTGTAAGCTAACATCTGTCAAGTTATGTCACTATTTATGCATACAAAAACACCTCACAACGCAAAATACTTCAAGTGAGGATTAACAAGCGTTTTAAAAAGGCCTATAGGAAGAGTTAAAGCTCAGTGAGCCAATAATTCATGTGAAGCATCAAACTAATATGCCAAATATTGCTATTTCTCCATTCTATTTAATTTGACATAGCTACGCGCCTTTTCAGTCTAGGGCCCAGCCAGCAAAGCCAAATGGGGCCCATATGGTTTCAAAGTGGCTGAAAAATGTGGGCCCCAATTTGGTTAATCTGCAATTTCTGTGGTGGCCCCACCTGTGTTTGCCCACATTAGCTGAGGTGGCCACTCAGTGGGTTGGTTCCCTACGCTAACCGGCCTCCTGGTGGATGGCGTAGCATGCAAGCAAGCTCCACTGCACCAAGCTAGCAAGCTCCGCTGTAGCAAACTCCGTTGTACTGAGCTAGAGAAATCTGCTGTAGATAGCAAGCTCTGCTGTAGCGAGCTAGCGAGCTCATCTGAAGCGAGCTCCGCTGTAGGGAGCGCCGGTGTATCAAACTAGCGACCTCTGGTGTAGCAAACACCGCTGTAGCGTGCTTGCAAAATCTGCTGTATCAATCTAGCAAAATCCACTGTAACAAGCCAGCGAGCTCCGCTGTAGCGAACTCCGTTGTACTGAGATAGAGAAATCTGCTGTAGATAGCAAGCTCTGCTGTAGCGAGCTAGCGAGCTCATCTGTAGCGAGCTCTGCTGTAGTGAGCGCCGCTGTATCAAACTAGCAAGCTCCGTAGTTTCGAGCTAGCAAGCTCCACTATAGCAAGCTCCAGTGCATTAAGCTTGCGAGCTCCTTTGTATCAAGCTAGCAAGCTCCCCTGTAGCAAACTAGCAAGCTCCGTTGTCCACCTTTGCAGCTAGCTAGTGTAGCAAGCCAACCCACTGAGTGCCCACCAAAGCTAATGTGGGCAAACACAAGTGGGGCCACCACTGAATCTGTGGACAAACCCACTTGGGGTCCACATTTTCTGCCCCACCTGGCCTTGCTAATAAAAACAGGGGTGTAACATACATTTGGGGGCTTGTCCGGGATCGTACATCCACACAGTTTTTATTTATTTTTTGGCCACTGCAACAAGTCATGTGAGTGACTCGTCTCCTTGTACTTTGATGCTCAGAGCTGCTCTGATGAAGGCAGTTAAAGTGAGGAGGAACATTTAGGACTCTTCTGATGGTTCTAGGTTGGACCAAAATGGTTCCAGAAGCTATTCTGGCAGTGCAGTGTTTTTTTGTTGTAGCTGTAGCTGATGCAGCATCCAGCAAACGTAGTGACACCATCATTTACATGTTTACTTTTGAGTTCTAAAGACTTGGCGTCGAACCATCCGTGTGGCCAAACGAATGTGTGACCACACGGATGGTTCAACGCAGAACCCGGATGTCAACACTGATTTTTGCTCTTTGTGGCCGTAGAGCAGAAGGCAAACCACTGGATGGGCGTGTCTGTCTTCTTTTGTCTCTCCCGCTGTCCCCTTGCAGCAGTAGAGCCCCCACACGTCAGCTAGCTTGTTAGTGAGACACGTGGTGCTACTCGTTTGTGGAGTCTTCACTAGTTCCTGCATTGTCGTTTTGTTCCAAACCTGCTACAGGTGGGTGAGCTTGGGTGCTTCCTGGATTCTGCCCTGAGAGGTGTGGTGCGCCGACAGCTCGGTGTAGGTGGGGTGTGTGGGGGGGTCGCAGGGACCCTGAGGCCCCCCTCCACCCACGTGGTGCTGGTTGGAGGCTGACATGGGCCCCGCGCCGTTGTAGTCCATGGTTTGGTGGTGAGGCGGCGTGGGTCCCAGGTGGTTTAGCCCGTACATGGAGGGCCCCGACCCAGCCATGGGTTCCACGTAGCCGCTGCCCCCAACGTAGACTGGACTGGCCTGTATGTTAGTTGGTGTCCCATAACCAGTGTTGTTGGCCTGCACCAGGCTGTGGTGGGAATGGGGGTCGCCATAATCTGGGTCTGGGGCACCATATTTCTGAGGGGGGCAGCTCTTCATGGGAACATTAGAATAGGCAGTAGACATTGAATAAGACACTCCTTGGTGGAGTTTTCCAAAAGATGGCGGCGAAGGGGTGTCATAGGCTGGGCCCCCTGCTCCGCCCCCTCCTCCCATGGGGTGCATGGAGTTTAGGAAGCTGGCAGAGGACTGCATAGGCAGAGGGGGGGAGCCTGTGGGGGACGGCCCTCCGGAGCTGGAGCTCAAGCCCTTGGACTTTTGGTCCTTCTTGTACTTCATACGTCGATTCTGAAACCAAATCTTGATTTGCCGTTCGGACAGGTTGAGCAGGTTGGCCATCTCTACGCGCCGGGGCCGACACAGGTACCGGTTAAAGTGGAACTCCTTCTCCAGCTCCACCAGCTGAGCGCTGGTGTACGCCGTCCGAGCTCGTTTAGAGGACGCCGACGAGCCGCTGGTGGGACTCTTCTCCCCGCTGCTGCCGCTCTCCGCTCCTCCTGACACTGGAGGGGGTACACAACGAGAGGAACCACAATGAAAAAAATCAGCCATGAAAGTAAAACAAATGTAACATAATGTTAAACAACAAATCACGATGTTTATTCAAAAGATTGTAAATATTTAAGAAAAAGAAGGAGAGAGACAGGCGATAATTAGATTTAAGTTTCACAGCCAAAACTCGTGATTTCTATCCAAATTTGATCAAATAAAAAACCTTTTCTTACTATGAGATAGTGCTGGGAGGATCGATCCAAAATATTGATAGTACTAGAAACTAGAAAAGTTGCATTGCCTGTATTTATGCTAGTGTGAATGCTGAAGCTTTTTGCTGAAAATGGTGACGTAATTCACTTTTATATCTCAAGGAATTTGTTTAAAAAACCAAGGCTATTTGCAAAAATGTTAAATTTGCTAAAAGACTGGAAATTCTGTTAAAGAACTATGAAAGAGTGCTGAATATGACCTCAATTTCTAAAACAAATTGTAGTAATATTGCTTAAAGATTCCTAATACATGTCCATTTAAAAAAAACCTTTAATGTGTTGCATAAATATGAGCTAAACTCCAAATTAGCCCTAAAAAGTAGATTCCGAATTAGCCTAAAAGCTAGCTTGTTGCTTAAATAGTAGCTAAACTCCAAAATAGTCTAAAATTAATCAGTAAACTAAATTAGTCAAAAATGTTAGCGTAGCCTGTTTCTAAAATAGAAGCGAAACTCTAAATTTGCCTAAAAAACCCCAGTTAATAGCAAATTAGCCAAAAATGTTAGCATGATGCTAAAATCGTAGCTAAACTCCATATTAACATAAAAATCCTTAGTAGATGCCAAATTAGCCCCCCCCCAAAAAAAACCTAACTTGTTGCTTAAATACTAACTTAACCTCAAAATAGCCTAAAATTCCTCAGTAAACTAAATTAGTCAGAAACGTTAGCCTTTTGCTTAGATATAAACTAAACTCTAAATTACCCTAATAAACCCCAGTAGATAACAAATTAGCCAGAAACGTTAGCACGTTGCTAAGATATTTGAAAATTACTCTAAAAGATGAAAAGATAGTCCATGAATATATTAAAAGGCTTGTTGTTAATCTACTTCAAATTTTAAAATTTGAAGATTTTGTCATTCATTTTCTATTAGGCATATTTTGCTCAATATTTCAAAAACGATAATGTTTATAAATACCAGACAAAACAAGCAGTAATATCCTGAACGAGCTGAACGTTTCAATACCAAGATTGATGAAATCAATGAAAGTGTGGTTGAGTTTTTACGTGCCGAAAAATGTTCAGAAAGGAGCAGAAGAATCACTATAGAATGAATGATTACTAAGAATTCACAGAATGTTGGGATTTATATCAGATTTACAAAAAAATATTGATATCTGTATCAA
>NC_050519.1:22736586-22743642 GCF_002922805.2 Oryzias melastigma | reverse complement strand
ATAGTGATTAAAAACTAAACAACTTGTATTTCTTTTCAATATTATTAATTAAAAAAACATTATTTTATTGAAAACTAACAGAAAAGTAGATTTGAAACTGTCCTTTATACAAAAATCAATTCATACATTTTATTAAAATAAATAAACATTTTGTAAGAAAACATTGTTTTGTTTCAGCTGATTGAGTTATATATAATTTGTTGAAAAATGGTTTGATTAAAAAAAGGGTGAAGATGATACAACATAAACAGGCTGCACATGAAGGAAATTGAAAGCATTCAGCTTCTTAATAATGCGGAGGGGGGTCCTGACAGGCTGCCCGAATTATCCCCTGATATTAGTTGTCAACACTTCATAACAGTGGCAGTTATTAAGAGATGAAGGCCCCGGCACTGGCCGAGAACACCTAAATTGCATCTTGGCTGCAGAGACAAAGCCCCAAAGCAACAGCAGCTGCACAGACGCTCTCCCCGCCATCAGCTCTCCAGCAGAAGTCTGTCTACGTCACAGTGGGAGGGGGAATGGCTCACCAGGTTTCTCTGCTTTTCTCACTGATCTAACGTGATGTGATCCTTCTATTCTCTGTAGAGCATCTCCTGCTCCGTGAGGACTAATTGTTGCAATCTCTTAAAGACAATCAATGTGAACATAAATTTCAATCCGAGCTTTTATCCAGAGAGCAGTTTGTTTCAGCTTTGTTACTTCCACACAGTCCAGCGGCTGTTTTCTCATCTTTAAGGAAATAAACAGATATTTTTAAAAAAAACAATACGATAAATCAATGATTCATAATTGTTTAAAGTATGACACGTGAATAATGCATCATTTTCTAACGCCTGGATTTTAATGTATGATATAAATTGAACAATTGAGGTCTGAAATTGACAGATTTACTTGCCTATTTGTTTACCGTATTTAGACATGATTTAAAGCACACATGTCAAAGTCCAGGCCCAGGGGCCGGATCCGGCCCTCCAGGTAATTCTATCCGGCCCTCCAGATCATTTTATTTTATTGTTATTAATGACCTGATGTTATCTTGCACTTATTTCTAACTCGTATAATTTTGTCAACATGTATTTTAATGGAGAGTAAAATATTGAAAGTTATTTAAGGTTTAAGTTGATTTATTCTGGAATAATATTCCTGTCTTTTTGTTATTCAGAATTATGTTAAAAAGTTATGGTTTTAGAACTACATGCTAGCTGTTTTGGCTAACTTATGATTTTTTCTGTTTTTTAGGCTATTTTGAAGAATTTTGAAGAATAACTATTTTTCCAGCTACGTTCTAGCTGTTTTGGCTAACGTACGTTTTTTTGTTGTTGCTGTTTTGAGGCTAATTTGACATTTAGCTAATATTTTAGCTGCCTATCAACTTCAGTGATTTCATCTATCAGCTTCAACATCTTCAGCTATCATCACTAGCATCTTCAGTGACCAAATTCATCTTACAGCATTCACACTAGTATTATCACAGGTAATGCTGTATATCTAGTTCATAATTATGTTAAAAAGTTATGGCTTTATAGTTTTAAAAATGTAGTTTTAGAGTGTTCAATAAATGTGCAATTGAATTTGGCACCCCTCATCTTTTCATACAGGTAAATGTATAAAAATTCAATATTTCAATAAATAAAAGTAATTGTTGTGATTTTAAAATTAATTAATTTATAGATGGTGTGTTTTTTATGGAAGTTACTTTAAAAATATTGTCTGAAAGTATAAGAAAAAAAGGTCAAATAAATCAACAGGTTGACCCACTTTAAAGAAACAAGCAGCTGTGCTGGAATGTGGTTTAAAATAGCATGCTCTAAAATAAAAACAATAAAGAAACGACTTTTTTGTTCCAAGTAAAAACTTTTCGTCCTCTTCTGAAAAAAGCAGCAATTATCTGAGTGAATGTGATCAGAGTCTGAAAACAAACCTGCAGGAAACCACAGGTTCTGTCTTATCTTTGGTCTGTTCAGCAGTTTGGAACAAAGCTGGAGGAGGGACTTTCATGTGCTGTGCCTCTGTAATCTCTCTCTAGACATGCAGCAGGCAGGAATCTCTCTGGGCCGAGCCTTCATGCATGCCTGCAGCCTGCTGGCACCAAAACTGGAGCAGCAGTCTTGAAGAAGGAGCTGTGCCTCAGCTGACTCTATTTACATAAGCAGAGAGGGCTGAGATGAGTCTTTCCCATGCAGGAACTCCACATATAACTCTGCATGATCAGATCTACTCTGGCTCTTTTTCAGGTCAACTAAAAGCAGAAAATCTCACTGCAGTTCTGCCTTGTCAGATTAAAGCACATGTGTCACAGTCAAGGCCCGGGGGCCGGATCCGGCCCTCCAGGTAATTCTATCCGGCCCTCCAGATCAATTTATTTTATTGTTATTGATAGCCCGATGTTATCTTGAGCTTATTTCTAATTCGCATAATTTTGAGAGTAAAATATTGAAAGTTATTTAAGGTTTAAGTTGATTTATTCTGGAATAATGTTTTTGCATTTTTGTTATTTATAATTATGTTAAAAAGTTACAGTTTTAATGTTTTAAAAATTGCCATTCTGCTAGATTTTTTGACTATTTAGGCATTTATTAAGATTTTTAAGGCTATTTTGAAGCTGTTCTAGCTAACTTCCGGTTTTCCTTTTCTATTTTAAGGCTGTTTTGGAGATAAGCTAATATTTCAGCCACATGCTAGCTCTTTTGGCCGGTATATACTCTTTTTAAGTGTTTGTTTACTGTTTTGGAGTGTAGCTAATATTCACACACTAGCTGTTTTGCCTAATTTAGGCTTTTTTCACATTTTTAGGATATTTTCAAGTTTAGCTATTTTTTAGCTACATGCTAGCTGTTTTGTCTAATCTAAGTCTTTTGTTTGTTTGTTTTTTAGGCTAATTTGGCATTTAGCTAATATTTTAGCTGGCTATCAGCTTCAGTGTTTTCAGCTATCAGCTTCAGCTTTTTTAACTAGCAATTTCAGCATCTTCAGCTATCAGCACTAGCATCTTCTGCAGCCAATTTCAGTTTACAGCATTCACACTAGCATTATCGTTTTAGAGTGTTCAATAAATGTTTATCCTGTTCGGCCCGCGACCTAAGGTGAGTTTTGGATTTTGGCCCCTTGTGTGATTGAGCTTGACACCCCTGGATTAAAGACTCCTGCAGGTAATCTTTTGCATTTAAACTGCACCTTCCCTGGAAGTGGTAAACCAGGGTTTGAGGAGGAGAAGAGGACGGAGAGCAGTGAGAGGAGAACTGCTTTAACACTTTAACACTGGTAACTTTTCAACCGTGCTTGATCTTCAGAATCTACTGGAATTATCGTGTTAATGATTAAAAAATTACAGTAAATCAAAGAACATAAACACTGGAGCTCAGGTCTTCAAGGAATAACGTAATGTTGGCAAAAATTAAAAGGTTTTTTTCTAACTAATCCTAGAATAAATCCTTCATTACCCGCTTTTCCTGAACTCATCTTGAAGAGTTAAACGCACATATGTTCAAATAAAGTTTTTTCTTTGTGTGGTCTGTTCTTTTAAACATCTGCTCTTCTCTGATTGTGTCCTGTACAGACTAAAAATATCATGTAGGCAGGGCCGGCCCTGTTACGTCCTGCTGCTGCTGCTGCACTGCAACTTTTCAACATGTCCTCCCGTTCTACTCACCTAGCAGGTGGGGCAAATGATCTTAATTAGCACCTGTCAGGTATTGAAGTCAGAGGCAGCCTCACCGAGGCAGGTTTGAGGTCTAGGTTTTGTTGTGCTGGTTTTGTTCTTTTTGTCCTCATCAGTCTTACTCTGCTGGGTTTTGTTATTTTAGTTTGTGGTTGGACCTTGATAGTCTTAGTTTGCAGGCTTTGTTTATTTGTTTTCTTTAGACAAGGAGCTGCTGACTCCGATGGTCAACATGGGCAGGTCAAGGGTCTCCCTGATTTATTTTATGTTAAGGTTTGATTCCCTCTTGGTTTGTTTTAACCAGCACACTATTTATTTTTTCATTTTGTTCTTTCTTTCAGGACACATGTTTCGTTTATTTAATAAACTGTGTTCATCTTTTATCTTTTATTCTTACTGGTGTCCAGATTTTATGTCATGTTCCCGTTTTTCATTTCTCCCTAGACTAGGTTTGCCCATGGGGATGTAATGGCGACCTAGGCAGTTGCCTAGGTCACTGTCTGCTGGAGGGGGTGCCAAATCCTGATGATTATATATATATATATATATATATATTATTTTTGTTAAACAGTTTGATGCACCACTGTTTTGGTGTAAAAAGGTGATAATTAAAAAATGTAAATAAACTAATTCAGTGAATGTCATCTATTTTATAGAATATTGCTGGAGTTAGGCTGAGAGGTCCTGACATTAGTATTCCGCCCCTCTGATGTGTTTCGAGTGCAGGTGAGGATGTGAGGCTATCCTATCAAATCCTCCAGGGATCAGAGTGAGGAAAAAGGAAGATAAGAAAGGTGTGGAAAGAGGGAGAAGCTGATGAAGGAGGAAGGACATTAATGGGGACAGAGAAGGAGGGGGCAGACAGAGGGACAGACAGGTGTAGTGTAACACACCGTTGCCAGAGTTGTTGCTGGGTGAACAGTTTTTCTGCTTGGTCGTTTGCCGACACTCTTTCATCCAGGGGAAGATCTGCTTGGCCAGCGCGGGGTTGGGCGGCAGGGAGGAGGAGGAGGACGAGGAGGACGAGGATGTGGAGGAGGAAGAGTTGGATGACTTATTGGGGCCTGACTTGGAGGCTGTGGAGGAGCCGGCACTGCCCCCCGGCTGCTGCGCGGCGGCACTGCCATTGCTGGGGTTGGGGGGCAGCGGGGGGGACACCTGGGAGGCGGGGAGGTGCTCAGGCGGCAGGCTGGGCCTCATGCAGCTGCCGTTCAGCTCCTTGGTCTTGGCCAGCTGCTGCTGCAGGCCCCCGCCGCTGCCCAGGGCCTGCAGGGAGCACGCGGAGGGCTGGTACGAGTCCACGTCCAGGTGGGCCGCCGACTGGAAGCTGGGCTGGTGGTGGGACACCGGGACCGGCGCATCGTAGCTCCCAAAGCCGTTGGCGGCGGCCGCTGCTGCCGCCGCCGCTGCGCCCTGCACCTGGTAGGAGGAGTAGCCGCCGAAGAGCGCGGAGGAGTTGTCGTAGTAGGAAGTCTTCTGCATGTCTGGGAGAGGCGGCGTCTTCTGGGGCTCCGGTCCTTACTGAAACCCACTGCCGGAAGACCATTTGGTACCGGAGGTCACGTGACGGTGTCTTCCCAACGGTCCCCTGCAATCTGACCTTAAAGGTTAGGGAGACAGAATGAAGAAATGACAGAGTTAAATCCATCTTCCTGCCCTGAAAGGCTCCGTGACATGAATAGGAGCTCGCGCTTTTCTCTCCCCCATCACCTCCCCCTCCCCCACCGGGCGCGCCGCAGATGCTCTGATGGAGGGGGCACGACGAGGGCACGCCGCGTGCCCTCCCTGCGCGCGCGCGGCCACTTCCTTCGATGCCAACTTTTCACAGGAAATGCGGGAGAATTAACTGTTCGTTAATTAGATGTTTGGTGAGAGAAATGTTCTCCTCTGCTGATCGCTTTTCATTCAGTTTGTCGGTTTGTTCTAATAAAATTCATAAAGGAACAAAACCAAATATTAATTTTAACAAAATTAAATCAATAATTAATAGCATTTTTACTCAATTAATTTATTTTATTCAATTTATTGTATAATTAAAAACACAGACGTATTTGAATTTGCCCCCTTTCTGTCCTCCGCATTCAGTTTTTACCCATTATTTGGTGACGGCCCATTCATCCAGCAGTTTCCACCTCAAAATAGATTTCAAAAATAAAATAAAATGTTTTTATCACCAAAATTTTGTCAGCTCTTTGAGAAAAAATGATAAAAACAAAGGACAAAACATTGGTTGCATAAAGAAATTAAATGCAATAAATGTAATTAAATGTATCATATAATTCTAATGTTGTTTGAAGAATTATCTCTTTTTTATAACCTTTTATTTATGTGTGAGATTTTAAAATAACTATTTTAGAATCTACTTTAACCTGAAAATTCAGTCTACTTGAGACAAAGAGACAAACCAGAGACAGAGATAGATCCTGGAAGAAACCGCGCAGGTCATTGATCACGAGCTCCATTGTGACCCCCCCTTCAAGCAAAGAGAGGTCGCTGTGAGCCCTCACTGACTCCCAATCTGGGTCCGGCATGTCAGGCGCGAGGGAGCACCTGGTATTCATTTCATGCCCACAGATAACATGTTTTTGTAAACACAAACTGCGCAGGCCCAGCAGCTGAAGCCGACACCGTGCAGACAGGACTCATTCTATGGATCCACTTAGCCTAAGAAATGTTGAAAAAAAATCCTGACTCCTGCAGGTAAAAGGTGAGGGAAAAAAGCAAATATTGTGGACGAAAACCTCCGAGTAGCGTTTGCGCTTTGACGCAAAAACTCCAAATGTTTGGGCGCCAATCAAACATATCATACAGCAAATAAAAATGTGTTCGTCCTCTACAATGAAAACCATAAATATAATGTTGGGCTCCTAAAAAACGCCGCTTTTTTCCCTGACAGCGCGCCTCACTCCAGTCCTGCGCGCGTCACACATGTCAGCCATTTATCTTTCTCGTAGACAAGCTGGAATCCTAATTATTTACTCAGAGGAATAGTCCAGAGAGGAGCAGCAGCAGGAAGAGGGAGCGGGAGGCAGGCCGCGAGGCGGCGGGGGCGGGAGGAATATGTTATTAAATCATAACGCTGTTTCGCCATTAAACGCGACGCGTAATGCCCCTGCCCTTGGCTTGTAGGACTACAGCTTAATACAATCACCAACTTTACTAGACGCCTCCCTGAATAATCGACTCACACGGGCCGGTGACAGAGACACAGCCGCCCAAACAACAACACAGGAGGGAGGGGGGCAGCTCGGCCTTGGTGTCCACTCTGCGATTTATCCCGGGATATAAAATTACAAATGGCGCCTGCCATGAGGAGCTTTGCAGGTGGAGGAGGCAGAAAGAAAAAAGCATTAAACCCACCTAGAGTTTATTCTTTAGCCTATTAAGAAACGAGA
>NC_050519.1:22710230-22736566 GCF_002922805.2 Oryzias melastigma | reverse complement strand
CCTAAGTGGAGCTTTTGTTGCTTCTTTAAGGTCAAAACACAAATCTGTAAAAGCTGCATGCAGGCCAATTGAAGAATTTAAAATAATAATATTTTTTTTAAAAATAAGATGGAAGCACGAAGGAGACGGAGCTCAGAGCCGGCAGGAAAACGGCTTCTGCTTTGTAAACAAATGGCAGAGAGAATGGACAGAAGGAGAGGAAATGCACAAAAGAGAGGAGGAGGAGGAGGAGAAGAAGCTCGCGCTCTGGTGAGGCTGCAGTCTAACGGTCCATAAATCAGCTGTGTGACCACAAGAAACGGCCCAGAAATGATGGTTTGTTTTTAGGCTCGTGCGCGCGCGGCCAGCCGACCGGCCTGCGCGGATGTGCCTTACCTCCCTCAGCACCGGTGGTCCCGGTTCAGCCCGGTATGGACCCGGTAACGGCGCACCATCTTATTTTTCGACCCCGCGAGGTGATCCGCGGTGATTGCAGATGATTAAATAAATCAAATCTCCGCTCGCCTCCTGCTCTCCTCCTCCTCTTCCTCTGCGCTCGCACTGCTCCTCCGGTGCCGTCTGGAAACTAGCACGGCTGCTGGCGACCACCAGCAGCAGCAGAGCGGGCGGCGCGCGCCGGACTCCCTGCGGCATGAACGGAGCAGGCGGGATCCGGGCAGGAAAAAGAGCGCGCGGGGGGCTCGCTGTGGGCTAGCAAGCGCATGAGCTGAACGAGCTTACCGGGAGCCTGCCTGCTGCCTGCGCGTCCCTCCACCCCCGCCCCAACCCCCCTGCTCGCCCTCCACCTCCACCCTCCGCCCCGACACCAGCTCCGGCTGCAGCCGCTGCTGGATGATAACAATAGCTGGGGGTTCTCTGGCTTTAGCCCGCCATGCACCCGGGCCGAGAGCGGCACACAAAGATCCAGACGGAACCGTTACCCCATCGCATTTTCCGTGATCCTCCCGATCTCGCGCCTCCAGTCTCCGTTCTCTCCTCCGCCTCTTGTTCCGCTGCGGGAGCCTGTGCTCACACACACACGCACCCAACCAGTGGAGGCGCAGCCAAGAGTCCAGGCGG
The DNA here is from genome assembly GCF_002922805.2 of Oryzias melastigma. Taxonomy (NCBI): domain Eukaryota; kingdom Metazoa; phylum Chordata; class Actinopteri; order Beloniformes; family Adrianichthyidae; genus Oryzias; species Oryzias melastigma. Next base: position 22,735,507 of record NC_050519.1, on the reverse strand, counting down.
CTGGCGCTTCAAGCTGCTCCTCACATGCGCGCTCCGGCGTCAGCCCCGCGAACCGGCCCGCAGCGCCACCGATAATAACGGGACCGGATTTCCAAACATCCCCTCAGCAGAGAGATCTGCACCGCGCGCGCACACATGATGCTGATATGACTGGCTGACAGACATGCATGGCCTGCGCGCTGCAGCTGCTCGGTGAGTGCAGTCACGAGGTCTGAGGAGAAGCTCTGAAGTCACAACTTCCAGCTGCGAGCTGCAGCCGTGCATGCGGGCCATGGACCGCAAATATCACCGCAATAACTCTGCTACAAGTGGTACTGAGGTCTCATGTCTCCATTTAGATTGTTATGTCGTGTTTTACTTGAATCAACACTAATAAATAGTTACTATCCAGTTACATTAGTCCCTAATAGTTTACTTCGGATGGAAAAAAATCACGTTAAAAATAAACTCTAAAATTCTAACGTTTATTTGTCTAATTACTAGGTCAATTGTTGCTTGGAAATTATGCACTATTACGCAAAGTTAGAAAAGTGTAAATATGTTTCTGTCCTTATTTTTTACTGAATTTCTCAAACATTTTAAATATCTGTGACTTTTTAGCAGAAATATTGCAACAAATAAAAAGCCGTTAAAATAGAAGTTATTTCCCTTCAGAAGGATTCATGCAAAATAAATAAATAAATGTTAATAATAACAATAAAGAAATACAAACTGATGTAAACAAACTTTAAAAGTTCGTTTTTCCTTATTTTGGAACAAAAGCAACAACTCCACTGAACTTTTCCAAATAAAAATCGGTTTTGACTGCAGTGAGTTTTGCATATTGGCAAACAGAAGAGGAAAAAGTTGAAGGAAATAAAACCAAGAGAGGAGTGAGAAGAGGAGCCCGGAGGAGCGCAAACGCGGAGAGGAGAGGCCGAAAAGCGGAGATTTTACCTGCAGTTTGCAGCTGCGCTCTCCCTCTCTCTCCCGCTGCCCTCTGCTTCCATTATTCAACACACTTCTGCTGTCGTTTATGGCCACGTTAGATTTACGAGCTCTCTTGCAGCCGGCAGCGCGTGCATGCGCGCTTGTTTGTGTGTGTGTAAACAGCCAGGGCTTTAAAACAGATAGCATTAGCTGTGCGGCTGCTGAAATGCGAGGATGAGCTCCGAGGAGGTGGAAGGTGGGAGCCGGAAATGTGCTCGTCTGCAACTTTTGCTCAAAAGATCTGCTGAAAGGCGCCGTCACTCATTAACCAAACCACCGATCAGCTTTTTTTTCTTCTTCTCAGCGCAGTGATGTGTGAAGAGAAAAGGCCTTGAAGGGGAGAAATGCGCTCCGTGGATTATAGGAGACTCTGTCTTGACGCGTAAAAGCGTGCCTGAGCCGGGGAGGATGGCAGGAATTCTGTTTTGTTTTACCCGGGCAGAGAACGCGCCCCGCGCGGCGAGGTGTTTGGTTCTGATCCGCGGACGCTGTCTTCAAACCAAAGCTTCACAAATGGAGAAAAGTGTTTGTTTTTTCTTTAGAAGAGCCCAAATGGCCTTTTGGGAGCAGCGGCCTCACCCTGGTGAGACTGGATTGAGGCGCGCGCGGGGTTCTGCTCATCTTTTTCAGAGTTAGAGGCACCGCAGCGGGGATGAAGAAGATCTTGAAAGCTCGCGGTCACCGAGATGGACTTTTAAAATATATTATGTGTGATCCAGAACAGCACGCGCGCTCTAACTCCATGACCCACAAAAATAATACGAGATGGTAAAAAGAAAAAGATTGACACGAGTTGAGTTTGGTTGTGGAAGGGGGGGTTGTCCTTCATCATTTGAGTGTGAGTGAAGTCAGACTGTCTGACAGTGTGTCAGGACTCACACAGATGAAGCACAGACCTCTCTCCCAACACCGCTCTCTTTATCAGCTGAAAACAGCTCAACTCAAAGGGCATTTTCTGATTTTATTTCTTGTTTTTATTACATTTCAGAACGTATAAGGGGCAAAAAATGTTGAAAAGATAGTGGGGAAAGATGTATTCAGAGGGGCTCCGGAGCACCAACCTCTTGTAGTCTAATCGAAGGTTGTGGGACAGCAGGAGCAGCCGCTGACAGGTACTGCTGACCTGGAATTCTTCCCGGAATCAAAGTAAAAAGCAGCAGAGAGGATGGAGGCTGAGTGGGAGAGATCTGAGCTCTTATTGATTCTGGTTCTCATCTTACACATCCTATTATATTCACGGTCTTCCCCTTTGGGTCCTTTCTTACAGCAGGCCCAGAGAAGTGTCTGAGATTCTTCTTCCAGTAAATCTTGTGCACGCGCACACACACACTTTGCCACCTCTAACGTTTGCTCCTTCATTGTTTTCATGCAGCCTCTCAGCCCTGGTTCCTGTCCATCCCCACTGCTGCACCCGCCGTCCTCCAGGGAAAGCTGGAGTCTGAAGAGGGACTAAAAGATGCTAACACATTAGCTTAGCCGGTTAGCCTGAAGGCCTGACACAAAGAAGGGGATCCTCCAGCAGGAGCAGCAGTGATGCTGGATGAAAAAAATGTTTAAAGATGAAGAGGGGATCAGCTGGTGACGCTTAAACACAAAATCTTTAACACACTAGAACTTTTCAACCATTAACACAATCACCATATTTCCAGTAGATTTTGAAGGACAAAAGTGGCTCATCGGTTGAAAAGTTATAGATCAAAGCACATAAATATTGGAGCTCCGGCACTAAAGGATTAAGTGTAATTATGCTAGCTTTTGGACTATTTTGACATTTACTAAGATTTTTTAGGCTAATGTGGAGTTTAGCTAATATTACAGTTGCACGCTAGCTGTTCTGGCTAACTTAGGCTTTTTAGTTTTTAGGCTATTTTGGAGTCAAGCTATTTCCACACCATTCCAGCTGTTTTGGCTAACTTAGGCTTTTTTGCTTTTTATGCTAATTTGGAGTTTAGCTACTATTTGAGGTTCATGCTAGCTGTTTTGGCAAAATTAGGCCCTTTTCCAGTTTTTGGGATAATTTGGGATTTAACTAATATTTTAGCTGGATATCAGCTTCAGCGATTTCAGCTATCAGCTTCACTGTTTTTAACTGTCAGCTTCAGCTATTTCCGCTATCATCTTTAGTGTTTTTAGCTATCAAGCTCAGAATCTTCAGCGGCCAAATTCAGCTAACATCATTCACAGTAGCATAATGCTACATATCTAGTTTTTATTTAGTTTAAAGCTAATGATGGTTAAGTTGTGTGCTTTACATCCAGTTTGTGTTTTGCCAGATTAGTCGACCAATCGGAAAAAATAATCAGTGATTAGTCAACTATTAAAATAATAGTTTGAGGCAGCACTACTCTTGTCTGATGGTCATCACAGCAGAGTTTAGGCTTTTCTAGCATTTAAACTTCAGCTGCTCTCTATCTCACAAATCAGTTTCATAGATCTGAAGAGTTGACCCTTGACCTATAAAAGTAGCAACTTTTTTTTTAAACTAGTTTTCAGTGAATTTACCAAATCAATGAGTCTCTGTGTATTATCCCACAACGACTGGAGAAAGAGTTAAACTCACTCGGTTACATTTATGAGGAACTTTTTTGTAAAGATTATTTTAAAAAGAATTTTTTCTTTTACTTTACTTGATGAAGGTGAGAAACTAGTCACAGTCTCCCTGGTTTTTATGTTTACCATTGTGTACTGATCAGTGATGGTCGTATCAACTGTCAAAAATTGATAAATCGGATCAATTAACACAAATTCTATAATTTGTTACATTTCACTTATAGTTTTCATCAAATCAACATTTTGAGTTGATTGTTTACTTAACTTAAAAAATAATTAGATAAAAACTAATATTATTAAATATTTGTTTCACTTTTTACAGTGTTGAACAGACAACCTGCAAAGAAAAAGTTGTCATTTCAATTTCAATTTTACTGGATTGCATGGAAATATCACCATCATATTCTGACTTCCAGTGAGATTTGTATTCTTAAATAATAAATAAATACTTTCATATATTTATATATATATATATAAATATATATATATATACATACTTTCATACATTAAGTGTTTCAAAGTCTTTTTTATGTTTTATTTTTTGAATTTATTTATTTTTTTATTATCTAGCATTTTTGATGAAGAATGATATCAGTTTTATATCAATTACTGGCATGAACTCCGATGAGGCAATTGTTTTGTCATATTGGGCTATATAAATAAAATTGAATTGAAGTGAATTGGCTGCAGACTCTGAATCAGGAGTGTCAAGCTCAACCACACAAGGGGCCACAACCCGAAACACACCTTAGATCACGGGCTGAAGAGGATAAACATTTATTGAACAAACTGAAACTACATTTTTACATTTTTTAAAAAATTAACTTTTTAACATAACTATGAATTAAAAGGCAGGAATATGATTCCAGAATAAATCAACTTAAACCTTAAATAACTTTCAATATTTTACTCTCCATAAAAATATATTTTTTAAAATTTATACAAGTTAGAAATAAGTGCAAGATAATATCAGGCTATTAATAATAAAATAAAATGATCTGGAGTGCCGGATCCGGCCCCCTGGGCCTTCACTTTAACATGTGCTCTAAAGTCATTGTTTACCAGCTTCTCTTATGTTTTATCTGAACTTTTGAGTTAAAGAGTAGATCAGGGTTAGGTAACTCCAGGCCTCGAGGGCAGCAGTGTCTGCATGATTTCCCCTAATCACGACTGATTACCTGGTTCCGGTTTTTCCAGCCAATCAGAACATGCCGGAGCTGGGTATGTTGGAAAACATGCGGAGCGGCCCTCGAGGCCCGGAGTTGCCTTTTTCCTGGTGTAGATTATTATCAAAACATGAAATAATGTTGATGTGAGGCCTGTAACTCATGTACTGTGAACCCTTTCTGTCTCCAATCTCTCAAAAGAGAAAATGTTCTTTGTTTTGTTAAAAAAAGTTTAAAGTTTTCAGAGGAAATGTAGAAGTCATTATCAGGACTAATGAGCCTGATCGTTATAAATTCTGATTTAAGGTTTCATCGACTCTACTCTTCATGTTCTGAACATTTTGTTCACTCAAACATAAATTCGCTGTGCTGGGACTGCCAGGAAACCCCCCAGGAAAGGATTCAGACTGATCCAGAACTCTGCGCTGATATCACCTTCACACAAATGCAGGTCATCCATCTGTGGCCCCTGAGGTTGTAGTCCCCTCTCAGTGGTAAACTGAACCAGGACTCCTCTGACCGCAGAGCGTCTCCACTGTCCCTGTCCGCCTGCCGCGTCTGTGTTCCTGAACACGTGTGATGTACGACTTCCTTCTGGTGTAAAATAGCTTCAACTTACATCTCTGCAAAGCTTCAGTTATTAAGCTGCTACCTTCCCACCCACATGAAGATACTAATAATTCTTCACTTTTGTGCAAGAAAGAAAAATACTTCAGAACAGTTCTGATGTGATATAGAAGCTGTTCCAGATAAAGTATCAGATGGTGGCGGTGTAGCGATTCATTCTGATTATATGATCCAATTCACTGACCTAAAATGGATCCAGAACATCAAAATCCATAACTTCCAGCTTTGTGACTCAGAGATAAATACCTGGTACTGAACAGTTCAGGTGAAGTTTTCCAGATTCCTTGTATTTTTTCAAGGTAATCAAGTGTAAATTAAATACGCAAACAAACAAGGGCTGGAAATCACTGGGAACCTTACGATACGATACGATTCATGCCTCACAATATCGACGATATCGCGATAATTGATAAAAATCATCTCTAAAAAATCACAAAATATAGAAGAACACATGTTTTTAAGGAAAATATATCTCCATTTATTTATTTTGTGCAACAAATAATTTTGTGCAAATCAGTAATACTATGACTTTGATTAGCATTGACACCAGTTGAATTATCTGTAACAACAGCAAACATGAACAGCAGAGCCACTACTTACTGCAACATTGTTTTAAACAACACAAGAAAAATTAAATAATTCAAGTAGCTGACAGATATATTGGTGCTCGTGACAGCCAGTCTCCCAACGTGCGCCCCCTATCTACCTCCAAAGGAACGCCTCACCAAAGGATGATGAATATAAAGTTTTACCGCCTCTTCAAACGGAAATAGGAGATCAATACTTGATGAGAACTCATAAAGAATCAATGCAGGACTAAATGTCGCGATATATCACAATATCGATATTTTGTCACACCTCTAATACAAACAAACAAGTAAACAGAAATGAATGTCAAATCCAATTCACATTATTACGCTGTAGTACAATAAACCTACAGTGTGGTATTTTTCAATATCAACCTAAATGATTTATTTTATTTTGAAGTAAGGTCAATTCAAAAACTGGCCTCAGATGGATTGATCGGGATCATAGGAATAGATATTGATTTAATCCTTTAACACTAGAGCTCCAGTGTTTATGTTCTTTGAAAGTTACAGCATGTTAAAGATGTTGTGTTTAAGCATCACCGGCGACGCCTCAAGTGTTAACAATTTTAATTGGTTAACAGTTTTCTTTAAGGCAGGAGTGTCAAACTCAATCGCAAAAGACGTCAAAATCCAGAACACACCTTAGGTCGCGGGCAGAACAGGATAAACATTTATTGAACACTCTAAAACTACATTTTTAAAACTTTAACTTAATTATTGAAATATAGTACATAGTACTATATAGTATATATAGTACTAGATATATAGTATTACCTACGATAATGCTAGTGTGAATGCTGTAAGCTGAATTTGTCTGCTGAAAACGCTGAAAATGATAGACAGCTAAAATATTAGCTAAATGCCAAATTAGCCAAAAAAAAAAAACCTTAGGTCAGCCAAAAATAGCTAGCATGTAGCTGAAAAAATAGCTGAACTTCAAAATATCCAAAAAAACGGAACAAAGGTCTAAATAGTGAAAACAGCTAGCATGTAAATATTAACCTAACTCCAAAACAGCCTAAAAAACTTAAAAAGACAAGACTAAATTAGCCATAACAGCTAGCATGTAGCTGAAATATTAGCTAAACTCCAAAATAGCCTAAAAAATCTTAGTTTCGGCCAAAATAGTCCAAAAATGCCATTGTGCCATTTTTTTTAACTTTTAAACTGTAACTTTTTAACATAATTATGAATAATAAAAAGGGAGAAATATTATTCCAGAATAAATCAACTTAAACCTTAAACAACTAAAGAAAATATTTTGTCAAAATAATACAAGTTAGAAATAAGTGAAAGATAACATTGGGTCAGATATAATAATGAAACATAGGGCCGGATCTGGCCCCTGGGCCATGACTTTGACGCATGCTTTAAAGTGTTTGCTGTCATTGAGCATGCTGCACGTCCTCCATCTGGAACAACAACAGTATTTGCATGTCGGGTCATCGTTGAAGGCAAATGGTTTCTCACTCTGCAGTAAAAGACCGCGGGTGGATGAAGCTTTCAAGAAGATTTTATGATAATTTTATTATGAAACAATCCACTTTTTCTGCCTCCACCCTTTTCACATCCATCTGCAACCTGAGAGCTTCTGGCTCTGGTTCCTAATGTCCTTCAGACCATTTTTTTCCCTCCAAAACAAGCGATTTCTGCTTTGAATAGTCGAGTGGAAAGCTGTGATTTTCTCGCTGACGTCATGTGATGCTCTGAACTGGAGGTGCGCTCTGCTCTCCAGAACAAACACATCTACAGCCTCAAAGAGCCTCAGAGCAGGACTGTGTTCCCGGAAATGTACTTACAACAGCGCACACGCAGTCAAATGGGCAAGCATTGACAAACCCGGCATTGCAACACGTTCCCCTCCAGCCCCCACCCCAACGCTGCTCAGGGCGGAAGACGTGCGTGTCTGAAATCCGAGAAAAGGATGCCATTCCCATCCGTCTCAGTCGGATGCGCGCTCCCTTCTCCCTCTGGGGTTTGGAGAGTTTAGTCTAACAGAAGAAAAGCAGTTTTTTAAACCCTACACCAGGGGTGGGAAAACTGCGGCCCGGGGGCCAAATCCGCTATTTAATCCGGCCCCCCAAACTGGAAAGAGCTGTATTAGAAGTGTTTTACTTTCACTGTGATTCTGATGACTACAAATAAACTGACCATGGTCTAGGTGCAGAGAGTTATTTTGCACTCGTGCTGGTGAAAGATTTGTTGTTTATGTGTTTCCTCGAGTCAGACAATCATTTTTCCAATCATGTCAACACATGAACACATTTCCTTAAACTTGGATTTTTCACTGATGAACATCAACCCACTGGTGCAATGGGCTCTAAAATGAGAGCAAAACCTGCAGTTTTGAAATAAAAACCCTAAAACATTTTTTTAAATGTATACATACTTTCAATCAAAATTGAAGGATGTTTTCATCCAGATTTCATGTTATTTCTCTCTCACGAGTGAGAGTACCAAAACACGCCACGCATCTGCTCCTGGTCCGGACCTTCAGTCAAATTTTAAATCCCTTTGTGACCGACGAGTGAAAAAGTTTGCCCACCCCGTCCGTACAACAACAGCAGATCCAGAGTTCCTTTGAGCAAGATCTCAGATCACCAGATTAACATCTACATCAGATAATTGACACACAAGTGGCATTTATATGAGATGCAGATAGTATCAATTATGATACATTTGGTAAGTTTTTGTTAACACCAATGTTAGTTTAACAAATCAACATGAGTCTTTAAGAAAAAAGCCTTTAGCCACTGTCTCAAATTTGATCCTCAAATTTTAACATGGTACAACTCTATTATAAAGTACTCATTATCAACTAATAGATGAGGTAATGTCATAGTAAAGTTCTTAAATTTAGCTAGACTTTTGCTCCCCAAAAGTGTTTTTTAAATCTCATGGAAGCAGCCATTTTGAAATGCGCAGGAAAAGTCCTTCCACTGCCCCTAGTGGACTGATGAGGAACTACAGGGCAGGAAACATGACCACGTTACAGACAATGAGCTTTTTAAGAAAGATGTGGATCATTCTGATGAGTTAAGAGTCTCATTAATGTGTGGAACACATATGAAACACGTGGTTTTACAGGGTTGACTAAAAAATAAGAAACATGCAGCAAAACCAGACGAATAGAGAATGTTCTACTCATAATCCCTGTTCCCACTCAGACTATGGCGGCCTCATGTTTTCATTCTTTTGTATTATTTACTGTTTCTTTATGCTGTTTTGTAGTTGAAGCATCAATCTGATGCTGAATCATTTCAGTAAGCTCTCTCCACTAATTATAAAGGATTTTGATTTTAAAATATTTTAATAAACGTTGAACTGAAACAAATATGAATTTTAAACATTTTAAAATAAAATGTAAATAAAGCAATTTTTTTGGTTATATTTTTTTCTGTTGCATAAATACATATATATATATATATATATATATATATATATATTATTTTCCATACTTATTTAAAAAATATATGAACATTCTTAAATATAATCATTTTATTGTCCTTCATTTATGTGCAACATATTGCAGAACATTTGTTACTCAACAATACATTATACGCTTTGGGTTCAAATAATGAAAATAACATTTAATCTTATAATGTTAAAGTCTAATTTCACCATTTAAAAAAATAGAAACACTGATTTTTATTCATGTTATTGTTATAGATGTAAAAGAACTTTGTTTGCATAAATAAAACACAAATACAAAAAGAAAATAGCCTCTGAAACTTTTGAAGGATTTTTCAAAATAAAAGACACCTTATGTCACAAATGATCATCTCAATCCAGCAAATACTGTCAGCAGGAGTAAAAAGAAAAAACTATTTTACTTCTTTGTGGTGGATCTCAGTGAGAAATTTGTAAATCTAACGAACAAAAATTAAATCAGAGCTAATTAAGTGACTCTTCAAACCATAAACTTTTAATTTCTTCACAAATAGAAAATGTGCAGCTAAATTCAGGCTGACCTCAAATTGTTTTTAATGTAAAAAACGGTGATCAAAAATCTATTAGTTCAACTTGTGACTTGCTTACTTTTTATATTACTTTTAAAAATGTAAACGTTGTATTTAACCACAGAGCCACAAGGGAGGTACAATTTCCACATGTGGCTCCGGAGCCCTGCAGACCCCTTATCTGTGAGTCACAGAACACAGAATAAATCTACGAGAATAAAATTGTAAAATAACCGACCAAAAGATAATGTGATTTATTTATGGTTATATCTATTTATTTATTTATGTATGGTGATAACAAGGTTGGTAACAAGTTTAGAGGAGTTAAAACTAGACATCATCATCAGTTGTTATTATAGTTGCGATTATATAAGTTCGATTCTTCCCACTAAATTTCAAGCAATCAGTCAATCTCTTTTTGACTTAATAATTAGAATATTTAACGAATCAAATGTGACATACGTGTTCTCTGTTTGTTTTATTGTTTTCTATTTTCTAATCGATGCATTTGTTTAATGAGTTGGAAATATTTGCGTTTTATCTTGTCTTTTTCCCAATCTATACTTGAAATAAATCAAATCAAATCAATCAAATTTACTTTATGCTTTCAGATGAGTTCCTGGTCGTCCGAGTCATAAAATCCGACTTACAGCTGGATTTCAGAAAACCGCATCTGACAAATCACAACTGTAGAAACTATCCACAACCTCAACAAAAGTACAACACACAAACACACACACATATCTCCTATAGAGTAAAATCTTAATAAGATGATATTGTCAAGTTTTTTTTTGTTGTTTTTTTTTGAATGTTGCAAATAAACAACACAAATCCTCACATTTAAAACGAGGTCTTTCCTCTTTTGGGATACAAATAAAAACGAATATCAGTTTTTTCTGAAGTCAAATGAAATCAAACAGAGCTAACTAAAATGTTCAGTCCTCTACTGGAACCACATCCAGCAAGATTGATTTGTTTTATTTATTTGTTTGCTTTTCTTTCTCTTGTCTTTCTTGTTTTGATTTCCTTTCAGCCACGATGAACCTCAAACCTCCAGGTTAGGATCAGACCAGAACCAGAAACTCCTGCCTCAGGCTTCTTCTTCTTCTGCAGAGTTAATGTTTGACAGAGATACAAATCTTTAACCAGACACTCAAAGAAAGCCCTGACATCAGGAGAAAGAGGCTGGGGGTGTGGGGGTCTCAGCGTGGCATGGGGGTCAGGCTGCCCTCTCTGCTCCAGGGGCTAAAAAACTGCCAAGCTCGCCAAGTCTATGAGGAACGGGTTAATGTGTCTGTTGAGAAGAGGCTCCGCCTTTCAACAGTGAAAACGAAGTAGAGCAAAGATGTTGACTGTAGTTTGTTGATTTAAGTAAAGGTTTTCTACAATCTGAACCACAACAGGAAGTCATACTAATCTCATGATGATTTGTTAGCTGCAGATAGGCAGTAAATCTGCCTATCTGCAGCTAACGTACTGACCCTGCTGCTAACCTGCTGCTATCTGCTACTGCAAAGCCCCTACTGCCCTGCAGCCACACTCTCTGCTGCTGCTATGCTATAGTGTTGCTGCTGCAGCTTTGGTCATTCCTGCTGACTTGTTACTACTGCTGCTTCCATATTTGTTGCTACTGCAGCTTCAACTATCTCTGCTGCGCTTGACAAAGTCAGACCCCGCTGAAGCTGGATGGTCCTCAGCGGCCAACAGACTGTGAGGACGTCTGTGTGGGCACGACCCCACTACTTTACTCTGATTGTGTCCCACTAATAGTTTGTCAGTGATGTATGAAGAAATCAATAAAACCATAGAAGTTTATGAGCTGCGGTGGGTTTTTCAGCTCTTTTTAAGTCGTCGTTTGGCATCAAGTTTTAAAAAAGGAGCTGGATGGTATTTGTGGTGTTTCTGTCTCATGGGTTTTATGGTATGAAACTCATTCTGCACTTAAGTTTGTGTTTATCTTTAAATTAAAATCTGATTTGATTTACAGAACTTGTATAGCAGAGAAAGAGCTGCTCTGTCTTACTTTTTACCGTCATGTCATAATCTGGGATTACACTCTGATCACATGGAAACATTCTTTATTGTTACTGTTGGTTATTTGTTTTACAGGTAAAAACCTCTTTGCTCACAATTTTAAAAGACTATTTTAGGTATACTACATTTTCATTAAAAACAGACACTGAAGTTAGCTTACGATTTGCGAGAACACTAATGGAATATTCCACCATTTTTTTTTGTTTTTTGTTTTTTTTTTCAGTTGGACCACCTAATAACAGGTCAAATATTGATGCACCCAGACTGCTCAAACCTGGGATTAAATTATGCTTTGGATAGTAAAGAATACATCAAACGCAGTTTCTGATTTGTGAGACTGTTTTAATGTATTTGGTACTATTCCGAAGCATAATTGAATCCAGGTTTGAGCAGTCTGGGTGCAGCATTTTTGAACAGGAGCTGTTCTTAGGCGCTGTAAGCATGAAAAACGTGATAAAATCATATTTCACATTGTCATAAATCAAATAAAGCTTCCACAAATCAGAAACTGTGTTTAATGTATTTTTTAATTTCTATCGCGTAATTTAATCCGAGTTTGAGCAGTCTGGGTACAGCAAATTTTTGAGCAGGACCTGTTCAGTCTAAGTGTGAAAAATGCAATAAATAATACTTCACATTTTCACAAATTAATTAAAACTTTCACAAATCAGAATTTCTTTACTATCCAAAGTATAATTTAATCCAGGTTTGAGCTCCATGGGTTTTTGAACAGGATTTCCAAAAATTCTGTTTTTTGGCGGTCAAAGTGTGAAAAACAGTGGAATGTTCCTTTAGCGTTCTCACGAATCAGAAGCTAACTTCAGCGTGTAAGATTTTCGACCCTTGCATGAAGCTTCCACGTGTTCACAGGTGAGATTTTACCTTTATGCTCTTAGATTTCCAGAATGTCTCCGTTCTTGCAGGCTTTTCTTAAATAAATGATGAAATGTTTGACAACAGAAAATGTGAAGCTTCAGCATTTTCACTTCTAATCTGTAAGTGAAAGCTTTTGGGGAGATTTCAAATTTCAGTGGGAAAAAAACGTGAGTGGATTTTAGGCCAAATTACTACCAAATGAATAGCTTTGAGAGTTAAAACTGTGTTTTAATGTTTTTTTTTTCACTGTGTGTGTGGTTGGGTGGGGGGTGGGGGGCAAGACAATTTGTGAGGACAGAGGAGCAGAAAGGAGAGGGAGAGGCATGTGAAGCAAGCAATCTCTTCACACTGCCATAAATCACGGCTTTTGTATTTCTTTGCACCCTGCCATCAGGTCCCATTCACGCGGCGGCTCGTGCACTCTCTTCCTCGCGCGCACAAACGCGGACACCTGTCTGTCTGTCCTGCCTTCAGGCTGCAGGTAAGCAGGAGGACAGAGAATACCCCCACCCCCCCACACACACACACACACATACATACTCAGTGACTCTTTTCTTTGTCGAGCATCTATCATCACCCCCCACCCCCCCATCTCCGCAAACACACACGAAAAAAAAAAATAAAAAAAAGTTGGGGGGCCACTTGCACGCGGGCACTCCCCGCTGCTGCCTCTGAGAGTGCAGAGGCCGCAGTCTCCCACCCAACAGACTCAGTGACACGCGGCGACGCGGAGCGCGGCACGGGGACGCACGCCGCGGAAGACGCATCCACCTACCTGCTCTGCTCTGCTGCGCGCCTCCCGCTGGATCTCCTCTCCGCGCTTCTCTCCGGGATGAGCTGGCTGCGGAGCGGACTCGTGCGGGAGCAGAAATCCCGCGACGGATTTTTCTGCTAATTTCCAGGGCGAAATTACGCGCGAGACTTTTGATATTCTAGAAAAATATTCTGGTGAGAAAAAATGTTAAAGTCGCCACTTGAACGACCCCATTGCCTGCTGCTGTAACCGATGTGCATCCATGGCTGCACCTCTGGCGCACACCGTGGCGCAGACGCGTTTTTTTTTGTTTTGTTTTGTTTTTTTTTAATCTCAGCAGCTATAAATCTGACAGAAACTCGCCTGCCGACAGCAGGGACACGAGCTGATGGGAACTGCTCGTTCCGGGGCTCGCTGTACTACCTCACCTTACACACTCACAAAAAAGAAAAAAGCAGAGCACCGTGCGCGCGCGCTCAACCCCCACCCCCTCCGACTGAGCTGCAAATACTCGTCTTCTGGTCCGCCCGGTCGGTCCCGCTGCATGCGGGCTGTTGGGTCAGATGGACCCGCTGCACTCAGAGCTGGACGGTGGTCGAGAAGAGCTCGAACCTTCGTGGAGTGATCCCCTGAACTCCCGGCATCTCTGTTTTCTGCTGGTGTCTGCAGCTCTCAGCAGCTCATCTGTCTCCCTCTGTCTCCCCCTCCTCTTTTGGTTACCTCACTGACCTGTTACCGTCGCGAGAACCCGCACATCAACGAGCCGTTCCTGAACAGCTTCTCTTGAGTCTGTGGCCTTCCTTCCACCCGCGCGTCCCCGCAGGTCAGGCCCTGCGCGCGCCGCGGGTGGATTGACAGAGTGAACTGTTCCTGAACCGGCCCGTGGACTCTGGGGGGAAAAAACGCTTGAAAGTGGGGGTGCTCTGATGATCTGGGTTTGGCACGTTTTCCGTGACCCGCGTGTCCGTCCGAACTGCACGGGGGCCAGATGGTGGTCATTACATGGCGTCAAACTGGGCGCGATCAGAGGAGAGGAAGGAGCGGGAGAAGGTCGAGAGGGAGTGAGGAGCAGGCATTCTGCTGTGATCTGACCCGAGCTTCAGACGCTAACTGGGACTTTAGCTCAAACAGGAGCAGCGCATGAAAACTTCTTGTTTGAAATGTCACATCCTTCAAACAGGATGGGGACCCCCCCCCTCTGACTCGATCCGTTGCATTTAAAGGCAATCACTCAGAATCTCGTTTTGGAGTCATAAATGAAAGGATTACAGCACGCTGTTTTCTGAATGTTCTTATTTCAGGGAGGGGGTCTCTGCATATCCTAAAGACCAAACTCCCGCAGACGCACTTGGCTTTGGCTCCCTGTCTCCCCACTCCTGCAATTGTGTTATCTGCCCACGCGCACACATTGTCTTTTACCATCCAGACAATTACAGAGGGAGGGAGATAAGATGAGAAGCAGGGTGATGGAAAAATGAGAGAGAAAGTTCAATAACCGGAAAGCAAATCCGATAATTGGAGCTAAAGACACAAACTGGAGAAGTGAAAGAAACCGCAGCAGCCTTCTCTGCGCGTGAGCAGCACTTCCGGCTCTGCAGCCTTTCGTTTCATCCCGTCTGCGCGGCCTGGAGAATACAGAGCCGAGAGAGCCGCGTTGGGGTGTAGGTTTGATGCGGTGACCGTGTTCATTGTTGGGGAGCTTTGTAGCGCGCCCGTCACCGAGACAGAGAAGCTCCCTGACATCCAGCGCGCGCAGGACGCACGAGACTGTAGGTTTGCAGACCTGAGGGGATCTTTCGGAAACCAAACAAAATGTATTTGAATAAAAATAATATTTTTAATATTCATATTGTTTCAGATTCGAACCCGTGCCTGCTTTCCGTTTTGGATCTGTCTTATTTCCCGTCTCGGTAAAATTCAAATATATGAAAACAATTAACTAAAATATTTTTGTTTTGCCTTTTTAATTCAGCAATTATCCTAAATCGAGGTATTAATTAATTTTTACTGAATCAGTGCGCGTGGTCTTCAGATGACGAGAGCAGTTTTTGGTCAGAGCCTCTTTTGTTTATCTATGGAAAGCTTCGGCGCGAGACTTTTCTGTGAGTTCCGCTCGTTTAAAATATATTATACAATAAAAAAAAGTTGGTAATTCGGTGAATGAATTTAAATGTCGATTTCACTTCACGAGGATTACCTTCAGCGTTCGTAAAGAGGCCGTTTGGTACGTGTGGTCATTTTTGCCGTCACGCACGCGGCTTCCGTCTGCGTGTGTCCGGTAAATGTTTTGCATGAATCGATATCATTCCTACATATTCAGACTGTTTTTGATCGGATTTCGAGCTGAAATCGCAGTCGTCCTCTGCATGGCGCAGTGGCGAGTCCGCTCCGCGTGCGTGCCAGACCTCCTGTGCGTGGGAAAAGAACACAGAGGAGAACAATATGGCTGCCACTCTCAGTTGCAGTGAGTGGGAAGATGCGCCTCGTGCTCCGTCTGCGTCTCTGTGTGGATCGGGCTCGGCTTTGGCGCGCTTTTGTCGTAGATTTCAGGAAAAGCGAACCGAGATTTTCTCATGGCGCGCAGATCCGCTCGGTCTCTGCCAGGCTGAGTCTGAAAGCCAACATGTTTCGAGTCGTTCAGTGTGGATGCAACAAGAAGTTCCGCGCGGCCGTCCTCCCCTCAAGGCCCTGCAGAGGAGCGCGCGCGCGGGAGCTCCGCGACCGCCGTCATTCCACTCATCTCGCTGCCAGTTTGGAGTCGCTTTGACAAACACGAATGATTCACGTTTGTGATGTCACAACAAACGGCGCAGCGCAGTGACGCGCGGACGATGAAACGTTTTTCTTCATCAAGAGATAAGGAATGTCTGAGCGCGGAGCTGCGACTCAACTTCGAATCATTCATTTCTACGATTTCATCTAAAGTTACAACCCCTGCCAAAGCGCGCGGAGCCTAGAGCGCGTGCCCGCCAGCTTCTAATGAATCATTTCTTAAATGCTGACATCGTTTCTGTTTGGGGTTTTCTTCTGCGCGCGGACACCGAGCAGCGTGCGCGTCTGAGCGCCGGGCTGCTGCTTCAAGAAGCAATCCTATTACACATCCATCCAGAGAAATGTGCACATATATATTGGAAAAAATGAAGGGGGGAAATCACATTAGCCTGTCCCGCCCCCAACAGTTTTTTCTATCGTCCACAGAAATGAGGCGAAATATTGTGTTTGACACTTTCAGAGAAGCGCTGCCTGCGGCTGCTGCCGTCATTACAGCGCGACGGAGGTGCGACAGCCGCGCGCTCACTCCATCCATCCATCCTTCCATCCATCCATCCTTCCATCCATCCTTCCATCCTTCCATACATCCATCCATACATCCATCCATCCATCCTTTCATCCAGTCATAATAATAATAATAATAATAATAATAATAATAATAATAATAATAATAATAATAATAATAATAATAATTGTATGCACCTGCAAGTTTGTGTTTAATAAAATATTTGATGATGCATTCACTGTCCTGTCCTTATTGCACCCTGCATGTGTCGCCAGCTGCTTTCTCACCAAAACACCACACAAGCTTCAATACTGTGGTGACTTATTAGGTTAGCTGGGTAAAATTAGGACCCCCCCCCCCACACACACACACACAAACACCAAAAAACCTTATTTGCTACTAGCAGTAAAAAACTCTAAAAATAGAACCAATTGTGGAAATGGCGGCGCTCTGTATGTTTTGTTGCTGAGCCAGAATCCTCATTTATGACTATTTTAACATGAAATAGTACAGGGGGAATCACGCAGACCTGTTTTTTTTTATTTCTACATAAAATAACAATGACTCCCGTGCAGTGACGGCTCTGAGCTTAAGCAGAGAAGCTGCGCGCTGACATGAAAAATGGAGAGCGGCTCCATTTCAACAGGAACCTAAAGAAAACACTAAATACAGGAAGAGGAAGCCTGGAAAAAAATCCGAGGATTTCGGGCTGGTTTGGAGAACAGAAGATTCCCACCAAACCGTGAGTTCATGTCGAGGAATTCAGAGGACAGCACCGCTTTGATGACAGTATTTTACCTTAAACTGGGGCCTAACCGCGCCAGCAGAAACGGACACGAGCCGGCAAGATTTATCCCGGTTGCTTTGATTTATTCCCTGTCGGCTAAATGGTTTAGCTTCAGTTCGCCAGCAGCTTCTTTGTATGAGATTTCATGGCGTTCCCGGTGTGCCAAATTTAAACAAATCTCTGGTTAATTGGTCGCTGAGTAACTGGAGAGCAGGAGCGACTGCCAGCCTGTCAGGCTGAGCGCAGCCTACGAAGAGAAAACACTCGGGCTAATAAGTTAGACCAGGTGAGGGGTGTGAGTGATGGCGAGGAGGAGGAAGGCACGCCAGTGGCCGCAGCTCTTCCTCCTGTCTCTCTGTCTGGAGCATCACCGGCCTATCGACCGTCATTCTCTCTTCCCACAGCGATGGAGCGCGTGATTTATCGCGGCGGCGCCGTAAACAACAGCGCCGCCTCACAAACACACAATGGCAGCCGCGGCCGCACGCTGACACCCTGCCTCACTATAAATCAAGGGAAGTAGCTGGCTGGGAGGTAAGAGGAGAGGAGAGGGAGTAAAGGATGAGGAGAGGGAGAGCCGGGCAGATGGAGAGAGATGTGGGAGCAGACGGGAGGTGATGGGAGAAAGATGGAGAAGAATTTCCCAAAATATGAAGAGCCAACATGGCATTGCTCCCTCCCTCTCCGTTGTGCAGCCTTCAGCTCGTAAACAATGGCTGATGATGATGATGATGATGATGGGTGGGGGGTGATGTGTAAACAACAAGACAGCAACATGCACCATGACAAAAACACGGCGGAAAAAATGAAGATTTTGGGGGGATATTTACCACGAGCCTCAGACAGCCTGTGATGCAGTGAGTGGGACGCGGCAAGGCGGCGCAGCGGCGTGGAAGGAGTGCAGGAAGAAGAAGAGTGGTCCCCCCCTCTGCAGCCCCTTTTCTTCCGCAATACTCACGGTGTCCACAACGACCCGTAAGACGCACACCCGTCGAATTTTGTTTTATTGCAGCCTCCTTCTCTCTTTTCTCTTCCTCTCTCTCTCTCTCTGTTGGCTGACTCTCCTCTTCTCCCCCCTCTCTCTCACCCCCCTCCTACTGCTACAGGGGGCTTGTATATTTTTTTAAAGGACAGTTGAATTTTCCACGTCAGGACCCCCCCTCCCTGAAGCGCCGCGTCCTGCTGTTAGATTCCTGACGAATCCATGTCCATCCTGCAGCCCTGCATTCATTATTTTAGAGTCACGTGCTGGTCCTGAACGAGGTGTGGGGCGGCGGCGGCGCCTCTCCGTTCTTGGCACCCACCCGGACCCGTGCAGCGGGACCTGAGGCCGAACAAAGGGAGACCTCTCCTCAGTGCGCGTGCGGGCCGCCAGACTCTCGCAGAGATAAAAGTCAAAGATGAGAAGTAGAAGTGTGTTTAAACTCCTGCCTCTTCATTCCCGACTCTCACCTCTCCCCCGGCCCCCGTCGTTCAGGGCCGCTCCCCGACATTGTCCTGTCTCAGCCTATATTTGGATGGATTTATTTTCAGCTACGCAAAGCGTGTGCGTGGCGTTCTGCTATTTTTATTCCATGCGTCTGCGAGCGAAAATATCTCACAGCCAAAAAGACACTAAAAAAATCTTCTCCATTTAATCCCCTTCAGACGTTGGAAAACAAAAATAAAGTCAAATACCAGTGATAATATAATAAAAATAAACATGGAATAATACCCGAACAGATAAATGAGAATAAAAGAAAAGAGGAGACAAAACCCCGTGGCGAGGCCGCGCGGAGGAACAATGGATATCTTGGAATCCCTTTAGGAAAGCTGGAGACGCAACGACCACAAACAAAGGACCGCGAGACTCAGAGGACGCGCGCCCAGGCCGGCAGGCTGCGCGCGAGGCTGACCCGGCCACCCAGCAGTCACGAAGAAACCTTCAAGGTCAAACAACAAACCGCGGAGGATCTGAGAGTCAGTCCAGGCGCAGGAACGGGAAGTCTTAAAACACTGAATACAATTCAAAATGTCAAGGAAAGGATTTAAAAACCACAAAAAATATGATAGTTTCTTTTGGTAAATCAATTTTTAGTTTGTCAAAAGGACTGAGAACTCAAACATATTAGGCTGAAATATGTGGTTTCATTTTTTTTTTCAGCGAAGTTGCTTGATGCGCATTTATTTAATATTCTGACACAACAGAAGCGCGGCTCTGCGCGCGCCGCCGCGAAGCTTCTCTCCGATTCTCCACCACGACAGGAGCGAAATCAAACATTTGCTGGAGTGATGATGGCGTCTGTAATGACGGCCATAAATTACAGCACCCGCAGTGTGAAACAGCAGCTTAGATTAGTGCAGCAGAGGCGCGGGCCGCGCTGACACGCGCATCCGGGATCAGCATCCACAGTACAGAAGCGGGAAACAAACAACCAAACAAACAAACAATCAAACAAACAGAGGTTTTCTTCCGATCAGACACAACAACAGAAAAAAAACATTTATGATGGTTTTATGTAGATAAATAAATGAAACATTTCATTGATTTCAAACTGATCCATCCACTTTACGCACAGCAGAGAGACGCAGAGTACAATAGGAATGGCGGCAGCGCAGGAGCTGCTGGGGTGGGTGGGTGGGGGGCTGAAGGGGGGGTTGATGAATGAAGACAGGTAGAGTCCTCCATTCTTTCTGCTCGTTAATGATTAACTGCGCTGAATAATAATAAAAAAGTCAAACTGAAAGTGATGCTCGATGCTACACAGAACAATCGGGGACGATCACGTGACTTATTTGTTATTAAAGCAAATGTTCGACTTGGTTTTTTTAAACTAAATATTACATATTTTTGTCTTTTATTCGTCAGGACTAAAGACGAGCGGGACGGGGAGAAGGATCCACGCAGCGCGCGCGTCCCCTCTGGACCAGGATGGAAGCAGTCCTCCTTTAAATCCGTTCTTCCTCGTGCCTCGTGGGCCCGTCCCACTGTCAGTGTGCAGCAGAGGCTTCCCCAAGACGGCCCACCCCCTCGTGGCCTGTCCGGTGAAACTCCGCGCGCCCTGAACCTCTGCAGTGTTTTCTTTTTCCAGAGCTGGATCGGTTTGATGTTTTTTTATGTTCTGAAGGCTCTAACCACAATAAAACTCGAGTTTAAACCACCTTTAGCGTCAGCATAACTACATGCTGCTGCGCGCGCGGAGGAAAGCTTGTTGTGTATAAATGATGGATCAGGGGGAGAGGAGTATTTGTGGAAAACGCCGCCATGAGCAGAACTTGGAACGAGCTGCTTTTGTTCTGACTCATTTCTTCTTTTCGTTCACCGCACATCAACATTTAAACGGGGACGTCTGAGAGGAACGGTCCGGTCCGGACTGCAGGAGGAGGACTGGTTCTGATCCGAACTCTGACGCTGATGCTCAACGAACAAACGACGTCTGGCGCTTCTGTCGATTTCTTCTGAAATCTTGTCAAAGCATCAGCAAATGAACTTGACAGAAAATATAAATTTGTAGATAATTGTTCTTCTGATTCTGTTTGTCTTTGAGATTTTACTGCGTGACGTATAAGTATTTTTATATTCGCGTTTTTTGTTTTCTGGTGTTATAAAGAAGTAATAATAATAATCATGCTAATACTACTACTACTAATAACATTAATAATAATAATAATAGCCCACACAACGCCAAACATCACTCACGCTACAGAAAGAATGCGCAACAGAAATGGCGCAGTGGCCTTATCAAGTAGCAAGCGTGCTCCTGTGCGCATCCGGCGCAACAACTTTAAAAGCAGAGCAAACCTTAAGTTTTGGGAAGTTTGAACCCGTTCCGCTTGTCTTCTGAAGTCACTGGCGCCCGTTATATTACGAGATGCGTTTCTGCATCATCGTCATCTGTGAACAACTGCACGCGCGCATGTTAAAACAGAACTAACCCTTCTTTTTTTGTCTCTAATTTGTCCAATGTTACGTGTCGCTTAAGTTTACAAGGTGCGCATGCGTCCTCGTCTTCAACAGGCCTCTAAAATAATTCATTTGGTTTGGGAGACACAAACTCAAAGGAAAGGAAGCCAAATGCGCGTTATTTGACTGATTATTCACAAGCACGCGCCTGGCTGCTGTTTGCTTGTTTTTTGCGCGTGTGGAGGGAGGAGCATGGTGGAGGAGCATGATTGGATTTGAGCTATTACTGTTATTATTGTTAAATCTGTCCCGCTGTGTGGTAGAAGGTCCCACGGATCTTTTCAACAGAAACAGTCATTCGTGTTACAGAAATCTGTTGGAAAAGGTTTCAATTATATTCTCCAAGTTTAGTTCTAAAGGAGTTTTATAAACACGTTTTTCTTAAAAAATGTGAACGATCTTCTTCATCACACCACGTGGAAGATGTTTGACTCCCAACCAAATTTGATCCAAACACAACAAAGTGAAGTCAACTAACGGTTTCTACAGAGCTGCAGCACTGTAAGGGTCATGTGACCTCTGACCTTCAATTCCACCGTCCATAACAGCAGGAAAAGCACCACTTTACATCTCTCATGTACCTCATTTTTTTATTTTAAAGGAAATATGCTCCAATGCATGTGCTTTCTGACCTCATCCCAGAGCTGTTTGCTGCAAGTAACAGTGCTCTATATCCAACCATCCATCCATCCTTCCTTCCATCCATCCATCCACCGAATACTGACACATGTCCAACAAAAACCTCTGCACTGAACTGAAACCCAACTCAATACTTTTTAGTGTCTGTTGTGTGAATTAATAAACAGAAACATCTTTGCCACCTGCGATCTTCAGATCATTTTTTTAGAGAAATTTAAAAGAAACTAGAAACCTTACCTGCTATAATGCTAGTGTGAATGCTTTTTGCTGAAGATGCTGAAGTTTTTTTGCTGAAAATGGTGACAACATTTTCTTTAATTTCTGCAGGGATTTGCTGAAAATGCAAAAGCTGTTAGCAAAATGTTAAATTTGGTAAAAGGCTGAAAATCTTGTTAAAGAACTATATGAAAGAGCACTGAAATTGACCTACTTTCTGAAAAATTTGAAGTAAAATTGCTTAAATTCCCTAATACATGCTAATTATGCAAAAAATATTTAATGTGTTGCTTAAATTTGAGCAGAATTCCAAATTAGCTCAAAGAACCTTAGTAGATTCCAAATAAGCCAAAAAGCGATCTCATTTCTTAGAGGCTGAACTCTGAAATAGTTTAAAAATCATCAGTAAACAAAATTAGTCACAAACATTAGTGTGTTGCTAAAATAGGAGTTAAACTTCAAATATAAAGACATCAGTAGATAACAAATTAGCCAAAAACGTTAGTCCGTTGCTAAAATACCAGCTAAACTGCAAATTAGCATAAAAAACCTCGGTAGATGCCAAATTAGCCAAAAATAGGCTAGCTCATTGTTTGAGTTAAACTCCAAAATAGCCTAAAATTCATCAGTAAACCAAATTAGACAAAAACGTTAGCATGATGCTAAAATAGAAGCTAAACTCCAAATTTTCTGAAAATGACAATAAAAGATGAAAACATAACCCATGAATATATTTAAAGGTTTTATGTTAATCTACTTACAATTTTGAAATTTGAAGACTTTCTCATTCATTTCCTATGAGGCATATTATGTTCAATATTTAAAAACTATAAAAAGTTTATAAATACCAAAAATACAAGCAGTAATGTTCTGAACGAGCTGAACGTTTTGATACCAAGATTGATGAAATCACTGAGATCAAGTTTTTATGTGCTGAAAAACATTCAGAAAGGATCAGGAGAATCACTACAGTGTGAATGATTACTAAGCAATCATACTATAAGACATCAGATAGCGGATGTGACTGCAGCTCAAAGGAGGAGGGAATTCAGAAAAATTGCATTTCAGACATTCAGGTGTGTGAAATTTGTTTGTCCATGACACACTCTTCTCCCTCTGATCAACACAAACATTCCCCAAACATCTGAACAGCTCTTCCTCCATAATGTATGCAGAAGGACAAAAACACGGTCCTGCTTCTGTTTCAATGTGGTGTGAATAGGATGAACGACATATAATTTGAATCTAGAGAAGCTAAATGAATGAGTCTTAGTGAAAGTGTTGTCCAGAGTGGGTTCTGTCTGCGTCATTCATCCTGCAGCTCTGAAGTTCATTCCTGACGCTGGAGCTGACAGTCATTGCGTGTTTCTGTTTACAGGGTTTGTTTTTGACTCCTTCCAGCAGGAAGCTGCACCCCCTCCAAACCTCACCCACCCTGTCTCCCAGAACGAGAAAAAAAGCCTCTGCCCCCCACTGCAGGGAATCAGATCCAGACGGAATTGGTGCTGCATGTTTTTGGAGCCTGAATATTATTTCACATATTTGTGTGTGTTTATGATCAGACACACTGCTGACATCCTATCTGAATGTTTAACAAATCTGTGTCCTGCGTTGACCTTTCAGCAGCACGTGACAGACCTGATGGTTTCAAACAGAGAGGAGGACGATCTGGTCGGTTCTGCTTATAGATTTTCCCCAGACTACAAGAAAAACGATGTAACTGAAGGAAACCTGCGTGTTTGTGACTTTTGGATCAGTGTTTGTGGAATGGGGAGGTTCGCTCCGTCTGTCTGCGTGGGAGGATTGCTCCTTGCCCGGGTTACTTTGCCCTGAACTCGGCTTGTTTTGACAAAGTGGCCCGAGGGCCCCGGAGGTCTGGGAATGTCGGAGGGAGCAGAGTCTAGCAGCCTGGGGAGGTCAAGGGGGGAAGGTGTGCAGTGTGCGTGCGCGTGTTCGTGCTGGGGGTGATCGTGGGTCAGCCTCTGGCTTCAGAGTCGCTGGACCTCATCGGTCAGAAGAACGTGTCCTCTGCTTGAACCCTGGCCGGCTGCTGTCCGGGCAGGACCAGGGTCGGTTACTCTGACTCTCTGAACTCACCTTTTCTGGTTTTGCCTAACCTGCATCCCAGAATGCACTGCGTCACGACAGCCCAGTAGATTGACTTCCGTAGGATTACACAGAAGTGACGCCGCGCGCTCGGTCCGGCGGAGGCAGAAGGCCTGCACGCGCGCGCGCTGCAATCAGCAATAGTTGGTTGGCTTGTTAAGCATGGCGGATCCTTTGTTTCGGAACTAAATGATTTTTTGGCGCAGCAAGGAGAGCATCCATTAACTCTGCTCGTTATTTTATCCCCTCTCCTTCAACCGTTTCCTCCCCCCGCAGCCTCTCTGCAGCTGCAGAATTATTCATTTTCCAGCTCAGTGTCTCCGCGTAATGCCGAGGCTCGTGCGGGGCGTATTGATTTAAAGCACAGCAACACTTCAGAAATGCAACAAAGGTAAACACGCGGGACGAGTCTTGGAAACTTTTGAATTTCCCAACAGAAAGTGTGCTTGAGAGGAGCCTCAGCGCATGCGCATGATGCGCCTGCAGGGTTCAGGCTCTGAACCCCAAATGGGGACAGGAACCTCGAGCAGCAGAGCGGGCACATCTGCAGCTCTCTGTCACACCAACACTCCAACACAAACACACAACGCCCCCACACCGACCTCAACAACACACACAGGAGGCAATAAAGCCATAAAACGCCATCCTGAAATCCTCTTACCGTGGAGCGGGGCCGCTGCTGTGAGACGCGTCATCCTCCCGTCCGCCGCGAGGTCACTGCTGCAGGTCTTCCCACGGAGGAGACAAACTTTCTTTTCCTGATGGGACACTTGCGGGACGTGCA
>NC_050519.1:22709853-22710174 GCF_002922805.2 Oryzias melastigma | reverse complement strand
GTCTTCCAAGACGTCTTCCTTTTCTTCCGTCTGTGCGCCTTCGCCCCCCCTTCTCTCCGGCCATGAGGGCCTCCAGTGAGCGGCTGCCGGACGACAATAGAAGCAGAAGCAAAAGAGAAGCGGCGTTTAAAGGAGAACCAGTGATTAATGATGGTTTCTTGTATAATTCTCGCATTTTTCTCGAGGAGCTGTCCTGCAGAAAATAATGGCGGAGTTAGGGGGAAAAAGAAACGAAAACAAAGCCTCAAAAAAACTCATCAGTTCACCCAGGGAAAAAAAATAAAAATAATAAAAATAATATACATACACATATATATATAT
>NC_050519.1:22684993-22709807 GCF_002922805.2 Oryzias melastigma | reverse complement strand
TGTGTGTGTGTGATTTTTTCTCTTCTTAAATGGATAGAAACAGATAAATGTGCAGAGGGAGTTTTAGCGGCAAGCAGCCAGAGAAGAAATCACCCAACAAGTTAGGGTGGGGTTTGGGGGGCTCTTCTTAGGGCTAACGCATACGAGCAGGCCAATTTACAGGGCACCTTTTTTCTGTTTATTTATTTTTTTGTTTAAAGTTCAACCAGAGGAATAGCACTCTCTCCCCCTCCGCTGCTCCATATTTCTCGATGCCTGCTCTCAGAAAAGAAAATGAGAATTAATACGGGAGCCGCGCCGCACAAAAGAAGCCATTCGTCTTGTTGATTATCTATTTGGTTGTCAACGTTTGAGCTATTGCGCTGGCCCGCTCCCTTTATACCATAAATAAAAAATAAATACAACACACATGGGCGCGCCAGAGCAGCCCACGGAACACCGGAAAGGGAGGGAGAGCGTTGCGCAGGAGTTACACTAATTTAAGCATAAAAAATAATCATGAACCATTGATGTTTTCGCCTTTGAAAACCAAAGAGGACTGTGACGCATGTGCGCCCGAGCTGCCGTTAAATTAACGGGAGAACGGGAGTGAAACGGGGGGACGGCTGGTGATTTAAAACAAGATTACTGCGCGTAATGTACCGCGATCACTCATGGCCGTGACGGACGCATCATCGCGCCCTCCTGTCTGTGCGTAAAAGCTCTCCGTGCGCAAAAACGGGGAAACCACAAAAAATGAAACTATTTGTGGGCCGCGTCCACTCCCGCAGAGCCAAATCACGCAATACACCCAGAAAAATAAATCACAGGTTGGAGTGAAAATGCGCACACTCGCCATATCACCATTTCTAAAAAGAAAAAAGAAAAAGAAAGGATATCAGACACGTTTTTAATTTCTATTTACTATTTACAACAGCACATAATGAGGCACAAGCAGAAAAAGGAGCAACTTCATATTTGGGGGGCCAACCCACGTTGAAGAACAGCATTATCCCGGACACTGGTCCTCGCACTGACATTTGGAATGTAAATAAAACATGATCAGTTACAAACAGTCGCAGGCAGATCACATGTGAGCAGAGGCACCGAGGTAAACACAGGAAACACGAGCGCCGTGGAAGTGCACAGAAACCCGGAGAAAGTCTTCAGAACACGAGAGCGCGGCTCCGCTCTGCGTGCGTAAAAGTCTCTGCAGAATGATCAATTCCAGCAAAAGCGCCTTTAATTTGTTATCTTTCCTCACATCATTTCAAAAATATTAAAGCTCATAAAATTAGCATTTAATGAAACAAACAAGAGGAGAAAAAGGATGACAAAATACATACAATATATATTTATACGTACAATTTTTATTTTTACGTACAACTGAGGTAACTGACTATTATTAGTGCTGCGCTTTTGTAATATTTGGTGTGGTTATTAGTGTTAGGCAGCCTAGATGAACAGTTCGGTGGAGGGAGAAATAAACTCCCATGAAGTGTATTTTCATTTCATCAGCGTGACAGACCGCTTCCTTCCCTGCAGCATCACGACGAGCGCAGGACACTCCCGCGCACAGCCGTGGAAACCTCGATTACATGTCTGTAAAGCTTTTATTCATTCCTCAAAGACATTAGAGATTGCAGGAGCAGGACAGGCGCGCGTGTGGCGCTCGTGCTGTCAAACTGCACCACGCAGTGAGGCAGCTGTCCCTGTCTTCATTCCTTCTCGTGTTTTACTGGCAGTAGGGGTGTGTGTGCGCGCAGGCGCGTGTCTGAGAGTGCATGTGATTCAAAGATGGAGTCTTCCGAAGTGAGGGATGCAGAAAGGCCATCAGAGAACGGAACCAGAGGAGGCCGAGGAGCCTGACTCCTGCTGACTTCATGTCAGATTATACCGACCCCCCTCCCCCCTGTCCTGCTCCGTGAGGAATCGCTTCGATCCAAAGTGCATTGTCGGCGGTTGCTGCGTTTACTCTTCAGTGTTCAGTTTTGGGGGTCAAACAGAAAACGGGGCTCAGGCCGGGACGGGGGGCGCTATAGGTGTCCGGAGGGCCGGTTCTGAGAGCCAGCCACAGTCTGCGGGAGAGCCGCTCCGTTTGTCCCCGAGCGGACTTTGGTGTTGGGCAGCTTGTGGTCCTTCTTCCACTTCATCCGCCGGTTCTGAAACCAGATCTTGATCTGGCGCTCTGACAAGCACAGAGTATGCGCGATCTCCACCCTGCGCCTGCGCGTCAGGTATCTGTTGTAGTGAAACTCCTTCTCCAGTTCCAGGACTTGCTGGCGCGTGTAAGCCGTCCGCGAGCGCTTCGGTTCTCCCCCCGAGTAGCTGGAGTTGACTGGGAGGGGGGGTGTACAGAAAAACAGCGTGTCACCAACAGATAAACACATGTTTGCTTCACATTAAAATAGCAATTCACTCCCTAAAAAACACGCGATTTGTTGTTGAAAATGGAACAAAAACGGCGGTAAATCCGGTTTTTTTAAACGCAGACTCCGCAAGTAGAAAAATCGCGTCGTGCTGCGGGTATCGGCGTGCGTGCTGCAGGAGCTGCGACCCTCTCGTCTGTTTAGTCTGTTTCAGAGCCATCTTTGGCTCCGCGTGCAGGTGACATCCTGCGCCCCGCGGCTGCTGACGGAGCGCAAACCAAGCGCAGCTCAGTTTTGGGGCTTGGAGAAAGCTCGGTGTTCGGACACGTTTGTACCCGCGCGATCCGGGGGTGGGGGTGGGGGGCTCAAAGAACATTCTTAGGTTCGAGATCAGCGACAGGCCCGGCGCTTTGGAGCTCTGACAGTTTTCTTTCAGTGTTCTGGACGGCAGCTTTGTTTGCCTTTACAATGAAGGTGGCGTTGTTGGAGGTGGTGGGGGTGGGGGGTAGCAGCACACGACCACACTGAATACCCGGCCTGGTAACGATTTAGCAAATCTGGTGAAAAACTACAGGCAGACAGCACGCGGGGGTCGGTCCGTCGCCGCCCCTCCGGTCCACTCCACTCCACGCGCGGCGGCTCTGTTAGGAGATGACAGAAAAGCCCGGGCAGAGCGGGGCTGCCCGCTTTTACAGCAGTATTTTACGAGCGGCTCCATAAACATGAATATTTCATCTGCCATAAAACTTTCCGTCCTCTGGAACGAGTGGGGCTGGAGGAGGAAAGTCCGCCGTTTATACAAGCACTTAAAATCAAATTACCGAAGCATAAAAGCGAACTTATGGGCTCACTCCAACATGTCATAAGACGAAGAATTAGAGCGGAGCAGCCTGAGATCAGCCTTCAAAGGACAGCGCGAGGAGAGGTGCAATAAAAATTTATGGAGGGTGTAATTATATTGACCCTGCAAACAGACCGACGTAAATCTTTACGCACAGACTACTCCTCTTCCTCACTTCACCGAGAGGAAGCCGCGGCACAGACAACGGCGACGGAGGCAGAAAAGTTCACATGCAGCTCTCACCGATGTTTACGTGCACCTTCTTCATCCACGGGTACACCACCGGGTCCTTCCGCGTGCTGGCGGGAGAGGAGGACGCGCTCTGACCGCGAGCCGTCTGCCCGCAGGAAGGAGGCGGAGGGGGGCTCGGCGTGACCGAGTCGCAGCGGTGGCTCTGCTCCGAGAATGTGGTCGCCTGCTGCCCGGCGGACAGCGCGACGTGACCCCGGGGGGGCATGAGCACCGAGGCGGGCTGCGCCGCGCGCTGGCACGGCGTGTAGGGCGGCTCGGCTCGCGGCCGGTGGTGCTGCGGGGGGTGGTGGTAGAGAGAGTCCGGCTGGAAGGCTGCGGGCTCCTGCCTCTGGGAGCTGTAGTAGTCCGGAGAGTGACTGGGCAGATAGTCGCTCTGTGAGTACTCCTCGCACGGGGGGAACTTGGGGTCCACATAGTTGGAGTTGATCAAATAGGAACTCATGGCCATCAATTTCAGCCTTTTTGTGGAATTGCACCTACTCGAAAATATATAGCTAAAATTTATATCCCATCCCTTTACTCTTCGGTTATTCCTGTTCCTTTGAACCCTCCTACTTTTCTGTCAAGTGAACAAAGTTAGGCTCGCACGTGACGGCGCTCGGCCAATAGCACGCCTCCTGGAGGAGCCCCGGATAAGGAAATGGGATTAAGCATACAGACTGCGCCCGCACGCGCATGATCGTATGGCCTCGGTTTTTGATTACGCACGCTCCTCCGGTACTTGACCCTGTCTTTGCCGGCTTTTTGCGCGCTTTTCTCCGCTGGAAGGAGGCAGTCACAACAAAAGCGGAGCGGCTCTGACACGCTTCACATAAGTACGAGCACGGAGGCAAAATATACCACCCCCAGGCCCCTCACTGCCAAATAAAAAAAGTTATAATTGGCTGTAAACAGAAATGACGTCATGTCTTTGTGCTCTCTTTCTGCTTGCACTTGGAATTCGCCGGTACCGGGGGCGGGGGTGCGTCCTGCATGGCCAAACAGCAGTAAACACCGTGTCAGAGATGAATCTGGCTTGTTTAGGATCGATAGAAAATTCATCAAGTGATTCAGGGAGCACGGCCTCCTAAATCACCAACTTTGCATGAAAAAAGGGATTCAGCACCATTTTCTGGTTTCTAAGATGCACGTTAGCACCCCCTCCTCCTCCTCCTCCCGTCTCGTCTGGCATTTAAAACAGCTTGCCCCCCCTCTAGCATGAACTTGTCTTGAACATGGCTGTTCCTGCAGTGTTTAGTCATTCCGCGATGTTTCACCATAAATTGCTGCTAAACATTCAGACAAAATAAAAACAACTGAACGTGATCCAGATCTGATTATATTCAGACTCCAAAAACTTTTTCTCCCTTGTTTTTACCTAAGACGGACGGAAATAAAATCGATAAATCTCCAATTTTTTGTCACTTTAAAGGGAAAACACTCGCGAGCACGCGCCAGCAGTGACTTTCGAGAACAAAAATCGATGCTCTCAGCCCTTCACCTTCATTTGAAGAGGGACCCGCCAGCATTTATCTCCACAGCCACACGTTTCTCTCCAAACTCCTCCCTGCGCTCGTGCGCCGCCGCCGCCGCCGACGTGTTTAAGTCCACTATATACTCCCCTAGAAGCGAATTTGTGATTGTTTCATCAACCGTCACACAAATCCGGATCTACAGGGTAGATATAGAAGACATGGGCTCTCTGCAGGGCAGCTGCGCGTCCGCTGGCTTTTATTGCTCTCATAACTTCCAATATTCTCACCCACTGACCTCTGACCTTCAAGGCTGTGGGGAAATCAGAATAATGTAGGAGCACTGACACTGTGCCGATCAAAGATTACGCACAAACAGATTTATATTTCTCCGACTGTAAAATTGCAAATAAAGTTTCAATGTAAGCAATAAAACCTCCTAAATCTGTAGGTAAACCAACGATTTGCGCTCCTGACGTCACAGGTGCACGCGACTCTGATGTCCACTTAGGAGCATAAGCAAAAGATTCCTATTTTTTTTCGTTCTTACAGAAATATTTTTTTAAATTTCTAATACTACTATTAAACCAAAAGTTCCCCTTAAAAAAAGCAAACTTCACAATTGGATTAGATCTCGAGATATAATTAATTCAAAAAGGGAGTAAATTAAAAAAGAAATCTTGGCAGCTGGAACCGTGGAAGATCCAAAAGAATGAACAGAATTTAATGAAGGAAAAGACAAATCACTTGGCGCAGCCAAACGCGGGCCAAGCAGAGGAAAGTGATTGAAGAATGGATGGAGCGGTGAATGGATGGAGCGATCCTCCGCTCTCTGTGGTAAATGACTCGCAATCTGTCCGGCAAACTCTCATTTAACTGAATTAAAAAAGTCATCCGACCTGCGCACACACGGGCCCACACGCACGAAGCGACGCTCTCATCCTTTCTGCCTTTTTTTCTTCAATCGTTTCGTGTTTGTATTTGTCCTTCTGGATTATTTAAAGTCGTTCTGTGGTGCACGGAACCAGCCCTCAGATTTTAAGATAATTTTAATGAATTTTATGACATCAACAAGGCAAAACAGAGAATAAAACTAATAAACAAAACAGATATTGATTAAAAAAAATATTATCCGGTCGGTTTGCAACATTTAGAGAATTACGGTTTAAAAAATACAGTTTAAAACAAGTAAAAAATGAAAGAAATTCAGCATCAAATGAAGCAGAAGTATTTTTATTTTTTGCTTCCACCTGTGTTCATATTTTCCTGCTGATTTTGTCATCGTCGTTTCCTCACATTAGCGTTAGTTCCAAACCTAAACACTCCGATTCAGTTCGGGTTTTCTATCACCTTGACCTGGCGCTCTGAGGAGGGTCAGCTCAGGTATCGATCAAGGTGTGTTCGGTCTGAGTGAAGCGTTTGTCAGCAGCAAACATTCCGGCTATTGTTCTGCTCCAGGCAGAGCTCACTGTGCAGCAGGGATGCGCGCGAAAATAACGGAGGATTAACATACTTTCAAATACATTTATGTACATTTTAAAGATTTTTTTATACTGAAATTAGCACTAATATGTGAAATAAACAGATAAATAAACATTCCTAATAACTGAAATTCACAACTAAAACCAGAAACAATAATATTGAAAGGGATTGAGCAGACATATCTATTGGAAAATATTCTATGCTTTTTTTGAAAAAAAGTTTTTAATGCTGGAGTAAATAACAAAACGAAAATAAAAATTCTGAATTGAATTGAAACTCAGAGCAGAATTGAAGCAGATTCTGTCACTTTTGATAGACGAATCTCTGCGCCGGATTAAGAAAAAATAAAAGATAGAATTAGGATGCACGAAATAACTTTTTGTATTCTCGATAAAAAGCTAAGAAACTACCAAAAGACAAATAGGTAAAGGCCTTTTGGTGAAGAAGACATATACGGAAGACAGAAACCCGGAAGTGTGGATCAGCCTTTTTGTTTTATTTAGAATTGCGTCGAAGAGCAGCTTTGGTTTAAAGCGCGCGTTCTCCCCTCAGCAGCAGCAGCAGCGGGATGAGGCGGCGTGGATGGAAACGAACATATTGAAGGGTTAAACGGCCTCGTTATCTGCAGCCACCGGACATGTCAGTGCCATGAAATATTACAGCCGAGAAGAAGGGAAACGCGCTCCGGCTCCTTTGTGCGCGTTGAAAAATGATTTCAAGTCCGTTTTCCTGGTTATTGTCATGCAAATCACACCATAAAATGCAGGATTAAAAATGAAACTCGGCCTGAACTCCCACGAGTTTGGATTGTTTTGAAGAAGGGAGGGATGCAGGAGAAATGCTCTAAAACTATTTGATTCTGATGTAAAAATCAACAGATAAAACGGCGCGAGCAGGATCAAATCTGAATCACGGAGGCGCAGCAGGCCGCTTCAGTTTCTGACAGCAGCGAATCAAATTGTCTCATTTCAGGCCTGTGAGACCTGAACCTTCCTGTCACCACGTTCTGATGAGGAAACGTTATGAAAACGCAACAGATTCGGGTCAGGTTTGCCCTGAACTCAGCAGGCGCAGAAAGTTGACCAGCATGACCTTTAACCCCCTCCGACCAGGATGTGGCCTTCACCATCCCGTGTCTGTCTAGAAATCCACGCAAGCAAAGTTCAAATCAGCCTGAATATGAATCGATAGAGGAACTCTGAGAGGAAGAGGAGGGAGATGAGGAAGGGGTGGGGGTTACGGAGCAGCTCCTGCACGTGGTTTTCCCCTTCCTCTCAGCACGAGCGAAGCACCTGCCGAGCACAGAGCGGCCAGCGCGCGCGCGCACGCATGTAAACGTGCTGATGGAGGTTACTCACTCTGCTGCAGCTCGTGGGGCTCCGCGCGCGCGCCTCCATCCCCGGTGTTTCCTGTCGTCGTCTCAGTTCCGTGATTCCCTCCGTCGGTTTTCACACCTCTGCGCGCATCCTCTCCGTGCCCCGCAGCCTCTCGTCACGGGAGGGGGATTATTGGAGTCGTACCAGGAAAAAGAGATGTCATTTCCGCCGCTGAGATCGCGACCACGCTGCTATTCGTCCACCGAAATCTGCCGGTGCTCTTCCAGCGGGAATCCGGAAACGGAGCTCCGCGCGGCTCCTGAGCGGATCCGAGCTGGGGGCACACGGAGCGGGGCGGCTCTGCTGGAGACTGTGGGCTCTTTAAGGCGCTAAGTGTGTGCAGGGACTCAAGTTTTCAAATTAATCTGCGACTTTGGCACACTCTTTGTTTAACAGGCGAGGCGTGTCACCCCGCGTTCCCCGGTGCACATTTTAATGTCGGTGAGACGCGCTGACCTCCCGTTCACCCGCACCAATCCCACCTCCCCCTTTCTTTCTCTCTCTCTCGCACTCCCACCCCCTCCGCCTCCCGCAGCCTTTCTTTGGGACCTTTCCACCCTCCACACTCCCTTCTGTTCGCTCGGTCTCCTCTCTCCCTCCCTCTGGAAATCGACTTGGAGTCATTACTTGAAGACAAATGGTCAGTGGAGGTGGAGGGGGCTCTTCTTTTCCCTCTCCGTTGCGCACATTTTTCTTTTTCTTCATGGATCATGCCTCCTTTTCCTTTTGTTGTAAATACCCCCGCCATAGTGTTGAGTGCACCCCCCCCCCTCCTCTTTCCTTTCCTTCAGTCACATGCTGCTGCGTCTCAGAGCTCTATTCCAAAACATGGAAGCAGAAAAACAGAAGCCTGTTGATGGCTGTCCTCCACACCTTCGATGTGTTCCCGTTAAGAAGATGAAGTCCCCGCTGAGCTCCTTTTAAGTCCGAGTGTCCTCGAGATTTCCTCTAAAGCAGGGTGTCGAACTCAGTCACACCCAAAATCCAAAACACACCGTATAGGTCGCGGGCCGAACAACATTTATTGAAGACTCCAAATTACAATTTTTAAAACTTTAAAACTCTAACTTTTTAAACATGAACTAGATATATAGCATCACCTGCAATAACGCTAGAATGCTGTAAGCTGAATGTGGCCTCTGAAGATACTGAAATTGATAGCTAAAAACACTGAAGCTAAATAGCTAAAATTATAGCTAAATGCCAAATTAGCCAAAACAAAAAACTTAGGTTAGCCAAAACAGCTAGCATGTGGCTTAAAAAAAGCTCAACTTTAAAATAACCTAAAAAACTGAACAAAGCCCAAATTAGCCCAAACAGCATGTAGCTGAAATATTAGCTACTCCAAAATAGACCAGAAAGTTAACAGAATGCAATTTTTTCACTATTTCTTTTTTAAACCGTAACTTTTAAACATAAATATGAATAAAAACAGGCAGGAATATTATTCCAGAATAAATCAACTTAAACCTTAAATAACTTTCAATGTTTCACTCCAAATAAAAATATATTTTGTCAAATTATACAAGCAGCTATAAAATAAAACGATCTGGAGGCGCGCATAGAATTACCAGGAGGGTCGGATCCGGCCCCCGGGCCTCGACTTTGATACATTTGCTCTAAAACGACCGAAAGAACCACACGAGCGCGAAGACACAAGAGCTGCTCATTTGTCCACCAAATTGAAAAACAGAAACATTCAAAAAGTGAAAATTTTCGGGATCTGGAAGAAAAAAATAGGAAAATAAATCAGGAATAATTAGAATTTTTTTCTGAAGGTCCAAACTATACAAATAAAAGCGTAAATAATGGATATTTAAAACATGCTCTCGTCGTTTAGAGCTGAAACAATGATCATGAAGCTCTAACGGTCTCCAAGTCCGATTAAAGTGTCAGAAACCTAACAGTGAAAGAGTTGCTCGTAGAAACAGTTGGGATAATTCTTCAACCAAATTCTTTGATTTTTTCCCAATTATTGGGTATTTTTTTGGAACATGAATGATTTGCAGTGGTTTAATTTTAATTTGTGAATTTTTTTCGTGAAGCTTCTCTTTTCTTTCTCTGAGTTAAGATAAAAAAGTTGGTCCTCTGAATTTGGTTAAAATGTTTTATTGTGTAGTTATTGTGTCTAAGGATAGAGATAGGAAATATTTACTAAATTAATATGATAATAAAAGACATTTTGGGAAGTTCGTTCATAACTTTTATTGATCCCACAACAGAGGAACGTACTAATTAAACGATTAAATCATTCAAATTAATTATGTAATTGACTCCATTATTATTATTATTATTATTATTATTATTATTATTATTATTATTATTATTATTATTGAGGAAGTTGCATTTTAAATAAACACTTGTTGATTTAATTGGTTGATTTTTAAAATTCTATTAAATTGTAATTTTTGTATTGAGTTTATGTGTTCTTTATCAAGTCGAAGTAGAAGGTAAAGCGCGCGGAAGGGGGGGGGGGGGTCACACCTGCAGCCCCGCGGACACATCCGTCACCCCCCCCCATGTCACTGAACACCTTGCAGCCCCCAGTAGCGCTCCGCAAACTTCCTTGCTCGCCCCATCAGCCCCCCGCCCGCGCGCAGGACAGGTTTGCTCTGCCGCTGAGTGAAGGGGAGGAAGAGGAGGTCAGGCCTTCACCTCCGCTCTACCTCCCGCTATCGCGCTCTGATCTGCGCCCGCGAACGCGCCGCTTTGCCTTTGACAGTGGAGTGACTAAGGAGGAGAGGAGAAGGCGGAACTCACGCACGGCCGCGAACTTTTGACCTTTCAACTTGCTGAACCTTCTGTCCAGTGGTGGAGTTCTCCTGACATTAACACCCCCCCCCCCCGTCTGTAAGACAGGAAGGCGCGGGGGCGGGAGTGCTGGGTCTAAGGAAAGAAACTCGGGGAATGCCGGACTTGTGCTCTGACGGTTGAACATTGCGGTTTGTGTTTGCGGAGTCTGCACGCGAAGGACGAAAATGGCGCAGACTTTGGCTACTTCTGCTTTGGCTTATGCGTCTGTGCTGAACACTGGGGTTGATCGTGTTTGTTGGGACACTGAGGACAGAGGTCAACAGAACAGATTAGCAGGTTGGGAGAGGGGGGCTGCAGCAGACACAGGCTGCACGCGCCGCTTCCTGATCTTCCTGGTCTGAAGCGGGCTCTGCTGGCGGTGCGAGGGAGCTGCAACCTCCAACAAATGTCCTCTGACCGAGAACACAGTTCATCAAGTAAACCAATAATAAATAAATGCAGCAACTAATTTTGGGCAGAAATTCACCTCAAACAAACCACTGAAACGTGACGCATTTGGTCACACCAAACACATCTTATTTATTCGAGTTTGAGCTTTCCTGTCGTGCAGTTATCAGAAACGGGAGCTGATTCTGAAGCCACGTGATCTCTGCGGTCCGGAAAAGTTCTGCCGAACCTTCTGAGAGTTCAACTTTTCAGTCCCGTTCAAGTTTGACCTGAGAGGAGTTCTCATCTTTAAAAAAACATGAAAAAATAACAGTCGATCAAGCAGCAAATACATACATTTTAGGAAGAATATTGAAAACTGTAATTTTGCGTCGTTGGATTTTAATGATTTATGCATTTATGTTAGTCGATCTCCCATTAATATGACATTTTGTTAACCGTTAAGGTCTAAAAATACAAACTAATTACATTTTGTATCACATTTGTGGTTTTACTCCAAACATAACATACTTGAGACGCTGCAGAATCACAAGAGTTTGACAGTCAGCTCCTGTCTCCGCTCTGACTCACCCGGAAGTGAAGGACACTTGTCCTTCCTTCTCCCCACCCTCCACCCCCGGATGTTGATGAAGTAAACAGTCAAGCGCGCAGATTGCCGCCCTCCCTACACTGTGCGCCTGCGCAGAGCGTTTAGTGGCTCGAGACTGTCTGCTGAACTCTTGGTGACTTCTCCCCGTTCATTATTCATGAGGCTCATCCTGAGCCTGTCAGGCCCCAAAGGCCATTATGTCTGAGGCATCGGCCTACACGAGCGCGTCACAGGCGCGCCAGAGCCTGGCAGAGCCCTTGTGGGTGCTGGTTTGACGCCCGTCCAGAAGGCTGTGGCTGCGCGAGGCGCAGAGAGACGACAGCCACCTCCACAGATCAGCAGGCTGGAACTGAGCCGCGCTGCTGCACGTGAGTGGACTGACCACAAACACACGCACCTCCATGTTAGGGTCAGCACCGGCCTCTTAAAGTCCCGCCAAACACCCGAGCACAACGTTGCACGTGCCCACCTAAAAACAGACACACTTTTAGAAACACAAGAGGCACTCTACTCATATGCGCAACTCTCAGAGCGGGAAGAACTGCGGCCTTGTGCACGTGCACTGAAATAAAGACACATTGTTAAGACAACCAATTATAACATCGGTAATATTATAATCCAATTTTTCTAAATCACATTTGTACAAAGAAAAACCACCGGAACAACACACCCGTGCTCCAAAGAGACAACAAAAGAGAGACAAAAAGTTTTGAATTAAATAAAACAAGATTAATGTCTACTGACTCTCACAGCTTTAACTCCAAATGTAGACGTTTCCCTAAAAATAGGAATACAATAAAACCAAAACAGAATTCCTGTTCAAGAATAGGCCGCGGGGTCTAAGCAGACCGTCCAGTCACTTTGAGTTCAAAGAAGAAATTCTAAAATCCTTTCCTCGTCAAAAACTCAGATTTTGGGGCCTCGAGCATTAAGTTTGCAGACAGTTTTTCATTTATTTACTAGAATATCATCGAAACGTAGAAAAACTATTTGAGAAAAAAACCCAGAAGACAGTCGTACACTGTGTGCGTAAAACTGTTCCGAATGAAATAAGGAAGCAGAAAAGAGCGGGCCTCTGTGGAGAACTCAACAAATGAAACAAAATTGGTTGTCAAATAAAATTCAGATTTATTAGATGTGATTATTTTTCAAATGTATATTTAGCCAAAACGTTTCCTTGTAAGGATATGTATAAAATGAGCAAAATACAGTCAAAACGTAAAACTTTACGTAAAGCTTAAAATGTAGGTAAAGCTTTACGTTTATTTCTTCCTGACCGTATTAATCCTTGCGTGGATTTCAAAAGTGCAGGATGTTTCCCAAAGTTTTGTTTTGTGTTTCAGGTTTAATTTGATTCGCAGACGTTAAAAATCTCGAACTAAAGCTCCCCGTAAAACCGTTCACACTCTTCCTGTCTGGAAACACATGCGCGTCATCGCGCAGACATGTTGTACCCGAGGTCCCAGATCACCAAACAATGCATATGCGCGCTCGCGTGTCTTTTATCAGTTCGGTGGTTAATGTCAAGCCACAGGGGCTGAAGTTTACAACTTTTAATCCAAGCGGAATCGTTTTACGCGCTTGATGAGTGTGCGTAATAACCGTGTTTGATCCCATCCTTCCAGAAGCAGAGCCGGGTCGGTTTATCCCAACAGGATTCACACAGCAGCAAACACCAACATCTGCTAGTCTGCGCCGTTTCATCAGTCTTTCAACGTGCGCGTTACGCAACCATTCCAAATAAATCCGCTGCTAAATGCAACAAGATAACACAAAATAAAGGGGGAAAGCCAGAAGCCAGGCTTCAGCTGGCCTGGCGTCCTTCCTACATTTGTTCCTGTGTTCCTCTGTGCATCAGGCACACACGCACACGCGCACACACACAGAAATGAAGCAAATGTAAGGCAAAAGTGCAACCAGGCCGGTTCGCACAGACAGTAACAAACTGCCCGTTTCCTGCATCCATGTGCGCCATCATTACGCACAGCCTCAGTGATGGAACTGCAAGTCATTCTAAGTGTGCGTGCGCATCTAAAGGCGCACGGCCATCATCTGACTGTGATGCCGTGACCAAGGCCAGACCGTAGCTCATCAGAAACACACCGGGGCGCGGCGGCCCTCCGCTCAAAACGGGAGCGGGCGCGCGGCGACTGAGTGACACGGTAATTGCCCGGGCTCTCCACTCTCTCTCTCACTCAAACAACCCCACCCCTCTGTCCACTTAGCTTTGCACTTACACGCATCTCCTGCGCTGTCCCTGTGCGTCCTGGCTCTTCCTCTCAGCTGAGTTTCCCAGCGTTCCAAGCGCAACCGAGCAGATAACGCCGGGCTCCAACTGTGAACCGGAGCAGGAAAAACGTTCCATAGTAGTGGCCTAGTCTCCCTTCCTCTCTCTCTTTTGCTCTCGTCGTCCTCTCTCTCCCTCTCTCACACGCACGCACGCACGCAGCAGCAGCAGCTCTGTCTGCTGACCCCTCCAGGATCCTCGTGAAGCCGTTAAACCGTCACTTGCTTTCTAGAATGTGAAATATATAGTACAATGTCAACTCCCCAAAACCATAAAACTAACTTTATGGACCACACGTGACCAGAGGAGAGCCAGTGAGATGTGTCAGTCTGAGGCTCGGCCTGGTCTTTACGATCCAACGCGGAGATAAAACCTCTCATCTGTTTGAC
Source organism: Oryzias melastigma (assembly GCF_002922805.2). Classification (NCBI taxonomy): domain Eukaryota; kingdom Metazoa; phylum Chordata; class Actinopteri; order Beloniformes; family Adrianichthyidae; genus Oryzias; species Oryzias melastigma. The sequence continues at coordinate 22,695,591 of NC_050519.1, read as the reverse complement.
ATGTAAATGTCAAAGCTGCCTCCTTTTTTATAGTTTGTCCCAAAGCAGAGCAGGGTTAGTTCAAAAAATGTCTCATACAGCACACATACACACACAGAGGAGGCACGGAGGAGCGGGTCCAGAGGAGCGGGAGCTCTGCGCCCCGAACGCGTCTGGGAGCGGAGACGCTGCGGCGCAGCAGCCGCCGGTGAGTCCCAAAGTTCATTCAGCTGTTTACAGGCAGGGACGAGGTAACTGGATTAGGTGGTGGATGGCTTCTGTCCGAGCGGAACGAGGAAGAAATGCCCGCAATTTGTTGTCATGACATTGTTTAATGACTCTGTCCTCGCGCGTGCACCCGCTGGGTTTACATCTAAAATGTTGTCCAAAAGTTTGTCAACTTTGTGGCCTTCAGGTATCAGAAACAAAAAAAGGGTCGTGAACGGGAGGCCTGTGACTGTCCAGGCTTTTGGGGGGGGATTTTTGGGGCACATCCGTGCGCGTGATAGAGGTAAAATGAGCTAAGTTTCAGCAAAAATTCCAGAGAAGTTTCCCCAAAAAATCCAGAGTGTTGTAAATTTGTGAACAAATTTCAGTTTGATTTCAGCTTGTAACCAACTGTAGAGTTTATGCTTTTTATTCAAATATACAAATACACTGACAGAAGCTCACAGGCGCACGCGCTCACGGATCACACACACACTTCAACTGCACATGGTCACGTAAATACAGGTAAATACATTTGAATGTTCTCGCCAAAACAACAACAAAACATTTACTCTTAAATTGGAGGTCAAACGCAGACGCACGCGCGCACACACACACACCCACAAACAAACTTTTACTGGATATAAAGACTCACTAACTTGTCTAAAAGCATCGGGACAAAAACACACATCAAAGCACGAAACCGGATTGTAAATTGACGTTTAAAGCAGCGGTTTAGGTAGTTTCTCCACATCAGGTTGTAGTTTTTTTCTTTTTTTTTTTTTTTGGTTGTGTGAATGCTGATGTGTTTTCTATAAACTCTTTTTTATTTTAAAGAGCTAGTACCACACATACATATAACTTACAAGTTGCCCCGAAAGACCAAAAAGAAAAAACAACTAAAAACAAAACAATGAACAAATACAAAGTGCCGCTGCTGTACAGTACATTACAGCTGGAAATACGATGACAAAAAGAGTTTTTACATCTGGATTTGGAACCCGTTGAGGACACACTTCATCACCGTCGTTTTCTTCTCCATTTTCTGCATTTGTCTTCAAGTTTTCTTCATTTTTTTCCCGCTCGCCTCGTTTTCTCCTTTGGAGCCTCAACGAGGCGAGACGCTGGACGCAAAGAGGGCTGGAGGATGAGTGAGTGGATGGATAGAAGGATGGATGGGTGAGTGGGTGGATGGATGAGTGGATGGATGCTGTCTTTCAGAGTATATTCTACGGTTGGAAGTGGCTGCCCCCCGGTGCGGCGAGGCTCATGCTTTTCACCTTGTTGTCCTTTTTCCACTTCATCCTCCGGTTCTGGAACCAGATTTTGATCTGGCGCTCCGTGAGGCAGAGCGCGTGCGCGATCTCGATGCGCCTCCGCCGCGTCAGGTAGCGGTTGAAGTGGAACTCCTTCTCCAGCTCCAGAGTCTGGTAGCGCGTGTACGCTGTCCGCGCCCGTTTCCCGTCGGGGCCCGTCATATCTGGGGGTTTGAGCGGACAACATTAAACGTACAAACGCGGGAAGTGGAGCGAGTCCGTGAACGCACCAGCGCTTTCACGCACTCATTTGGACTTTTTGAGTATTTTCTCAGATGTTTGCATCACTGCACGCAGCCCCCCCCCTCCCCCCACCACCACTCACACACACTTCAAACACACAACAACAGACAAAAACACAATTTCATGTTCGGAATAAACGCCGCTGGAGTCGCAGTGCGCACGCGGGTTCCTCTCACTCTGCGCTGTAACATTTGCACTTTTCCGCACATCGCTGTCGTGCTTTTTTAACCTTTAGCAGCAGCTCCCACACCCCCGCTTTCACCCCCCTCCCTGCCTCTTTGGAGTTTTATTGCCTCGTCCTCAGCCTCACCTCTATAATAAAGTTCCCACACGTAATAAAGCTTCACATTCAAAAGAGCAGCAGAGCCTCCGAGGCCTGCCGGCTCCCTCTAGTTTTTTTTTTTTTAGCCCACTTCTTTTCTCCTTTTCCCCAGATCAGCCCTGTCTGCTCTCCCCGGTCTAGGGGGTTAGCTGCTGGGTCTGTCTTTCCCCTGACAGATTTACGACACTTTTGCGGGACTCAGTGAAATAAAAAAAAGAAAGAAAAGAGATGGAGAGAGGTCGTCTATGCCTCTGCGGCTAAAGCGACTAGGGGAAAACGTTCTAGAGCTGAACTTCTTCAGTGAGTTCAGACGTCAAAGATCTAGAAAAAAACAATGATTCAATAAATCGCTCTACATACGCGCGCGCTGCCATGCAAACATTCAGGGTTTCAAGTTATTTGCTCGCGGACTTCTTTTAGGTCCTAAAAAATGAAAACCAGGCGCAGAAATGTTTCCTGGTGTCCAGAAGGAGAATCGGCGCAGCGTTTACGCGCAGCTGTCACGAGTTCAGTGACCAGAGCGGTGCTGACCTCGATGATACAGAAAGGAGTGAAAGCGGAGGTACCATGGCTAATGTGCAGCTTCCTCATCCAGGGGAAGATCTGAGGTGTGTGGGGGTCGCTGTCCGTGCCGCCGCCAGCTGTTCCCGCCGGCTCGCCCTCCTGCTTCTGCACCGGCTGCGAGTGGCCGCTCGTGGGCGGCGGGTTGTTCCCGCGCGCGGCGTCTGTGTGCTGCAGCTCCTCTGTCTCGGTCAGTGCGTCGTCGAGCTCGGCGAAGCGCTGCGCCGCGGCCCCCCCGGAGGAACCGGAGGAGGAGGACAGGTTCGGAGAGCACAGGCTGCCGCTTCCTGCCTGCTCCGCGTGCGGGGACGACCTCTGAGCGGCCAGTTTGCTCTTCTCGATGCCGGGTGACAGGAGGGAGTCCGCCGCGGAGGCCAGGGAGCAGCTGGACGGCTGTCTGAAGCCCCTCTCCGCGGAGCCGAAGCCTCTGGAGTCCGCGAAGTGTCCTCCGGTGTCCGCGGCGCTGCCGGTGCCGGTGCCTCCTCCCCGGCTGGTGACGGTCAGATCCATGCCATTGTAGGTGTAGCCGTAGGAGCCCGGCGCGTGGTGCATGCTGGCAGAGTCCCTGAACGTCCCGCTGTTCATTGCGCCGCCGCCGCCTCCATAATTCAGCAGCTGATAGTCGGAGCCGCTCGGGTAGCGCCCCGACAGCGAGTTCACAAAGTAAGAGCTCATTTAGTTGTTTGGGAGAGTTGCAGGCGAACAGCTGAGTTGTGAGGGGCGCTTGATTTGTGAGTTTTCTCTTGGTCGTTACAACGCGGGCACTTTCAACGATTTATGACGTATTAGTGAATTATGGCGTTGCACTGTACTTGCTTTTTAAGCTCCGTATGAGCCGTCCAAACATGGGGGTGGGGGTGGCGAATGTGTGTTGGATCTAGATGTGTGTGTACGTGTGTAATGGGGGAGGTGAGGGGTGAGGTGAGGGAGGAGAGAGCGAGAGAGAGAGAAAGCGGGGAGGAGGGGTGTGGTCACGTGATTTTGTTGACCAGTTGTAAATTCTCCTCGATGACTTTAGAAAGGTAATTCAGGCGCAGAGGATTGTGATGATGAAGGGCTGGGCGGGGAAAAGAAACCCCCCTCCCTCCGCCGTCCTCTCAGAAGTGTCGGGGGTGGGTTCAGAGCGCCACCTACCGCTCGTATTATTTATTGCACCTTCGAGGCCCAGTCTGAGAAAGTGGGCACTTGAAAAAATAAAAATAAAATCTAAAGGGGGCCTCAGCCCACCCCCACCCCACTCCCAACGCTCCGTGCGTGCGTGTGCGTGTGTTTGTCATCACTCAGGCCTGTTAATTGACCTTTGCTGAGGCTGGAAATTAGAAGCCCGAGACCAGAAGCCATAAAGTAACCCGTTAATAATGAACACTGCAGACAAACCAATAACAGCGCGCTGCTTAACAGCTTCAGCCGAGGGTTCACGGAGGGTTTAAAGCCCCACCGCGCACGCGCACACACGAGGGAAGGCAGTCTGGAACAGGAACAGAAAGATGAGATAAGAAAAAATAATACAATCATTCCATTGGAAGCAACAAAGAACAACATGCTGGTTACTTGAAGCAAAAGAAAAGCAGAAGCGATCCGTCTTGTTTAGAATATGAGTTTTATCAACAGAACCTCCGCATCATCTTTGGAAAACAAATCATTCTTGTCTCCTCTCCTGCAGCTGCAGAGGAGGAATGCTGAAGCTGATCTCTGACATCCACGCTGCGCACAAATCGGCTGATTTATGATTTGTTGATTTCCCGGCTCGGGATGCATTTCAGCCGCGGTGCGCGTGAGTGTGCGCGTTCTGGTGTAACCCTGACACACTGACTGAACGGATGAGGAATTCCAGATTTTTTTGTGTGTGTGAAGTGACACAAATGAGTGCTCTCTATGGGAGGGCGGTCAGTTGTGGGCCACATTTCACACACGGCACGGCCTTACGCTCACACCCAGGGTCAGCAGGGTGGGGGTGTGGGGGGTAGTGCTGGATAATCAGACAGCTTTTAAAAAATCATCTGCTCTTCAGCAAGTACAAATGCAGAAGATGAGGCGGACATTTATCCATATTTTTTGCTTGGAAATTAACAGAAACTCAGCTGCTGTTTTACCAAAAAACCCTAAAAACACAAAATATAAATGTGCACGAGCTAAATATGGGAATAAACATAAATAATACACTATAAATATTATTCGTTTTTATCAGAAACCAACAGGAAAGTGTTTTTTAAATTGTGCTTTGTGTGTCTATTCACAAATCTTTCATGTATTCTGCTGCTGAATTGATTCATAGATTTTTATTATTTTATTTTTCATTTTCTTTCTGTTTCGAGGTTTTTAAGAATCAAAGGAATCTCTTTTTGTGCGCATCAAATGTGTCTCAGATTAAGTTACAATTTACCTTCCGGATTCTAAGGAGGTGTTTACGCAGCAGACAAATCATTAGCAAAAGCCCTGGAGCAACATTCAGGTGCGCGCGCTCCTCATCACACCCATACACGTAACCACACCTGACAGATTTTTATAAAAGCAATATATATATAAATTCAGAATTTAAAAACAATCCTCCCACTCTGGAAGCTTTTGGATAAACTCCTGTTGTGACCCCCTCTTACTGCCGAGTCTCTTCTGCGCATTTTCACTGATTTCTTTCACATCCAACAATGACGACAAAATTTGGTTAAATCTGTGCGCGCACGCGCCGTACTGCACAGATATCTGCATGTTTACGCGCTTTGGCCTCGTGAATCCCAGAATCCAAAAGTGAGGGCCGCGCGCCGGTCACTCCGAGGACACGCAGAGTTCAAAGGGTCATCTGGACGTTGTCCACTTTGTCTGACTGGAGTGTGAGTGCGCGTGAAAGTGTGACGTGTCTGGCTGTCCGGCTCGAGGAAGGGTCAACTTTCTCTACCTCCATTTGCTCATCAATTAGATCGACCCGCCATTAACCGTAGCGCGCGCTGCGTTCCCCCCGGGCTGCTGCGTGCGCAAAAACGCACGTGGGCGCGTAAATTGCGAAGCGAATCCCAAACCCTTTTGACTGAGAGTCCACAGAGAAGCTGCACTTTCCAAACACTTTATTGGACATTCTCATAGGTAGTATACGTGACAAAAACACTAACATTAGACTGAGAAACGGGTCGGATGCACACGCTCCTGAACGTTTGTAGGTAGTTTGGAGAATATCATCAGTAGGTTGACACCCCGTCCCCTCTGCAGCCTCCAAGAAAGTCCAGCTTTAAAAGACCCCCCCGAGTGACACTGTCCCTCCACAAAAGGTGACCCCCCCCCACCAAGTTTGTCTTTTTTTTCATTTCCATACAGTACGAACACCAGAAAACATTTGGAAATGTGGACTTCTGAGCGCGTGCAAGGTGCGATTGCACGAAAATAGAGCAAATAACAGCTGACATCGAGAAAAAAAATCCCCCTCCCGTTGACCTGCAGCTCAACAAGTGCATCACAGTTTGACAAAATGAATACAAAAATAAACTATATATGACTAGAATAAAAAGTTTGGTAGTTTTTTTTTTTCATCTTGGAATGCAGCGAAACGTTTCCGCGTTGAGGTCTTTCCTGCCCCACGAACACAAGAACCCCCTCCCATTACGCTTAGGTTAATAAATTGAAATTATTTCTCTTTGTGAAAATAAAAAGATGAAAACTGCCTGAAGACCCCCCTCAACTAAAATAAAATGATTTTGCTTTTCAAGAAACCAAAAATAAAGAGTGCGGATTAAAAAAAACTCTCAGGTGTGTGTCCAGGTATGATCTGTTAAACCTCAGATAACTTTTGTCTTTACTCTTATCTGATTTTGTTCAACAGGATTGTGTATATAGATCATGTATGCAAACTTAGTCCTGGAAGGATAAAACAAAAACACCTGATTTCCTTTTAGTCACATCGCGTGTCAGCTTTTTTACAGTTCCAATAATAATAATTACAAAATCATGTTTCATAATCTTTAACTAAACTGATGTGGATCATGCTGACTGTGTGGAACTCCTTTTTGGTTTCCAGAAAAGTCATGGAGATCTTGGAGATCGGGACACGCAGAGCTCGGATTGAGCTCGGCGTGTCATCCGCGTTCCGTTCCGGTCCGTTCTGCTCAGCGAACAGGCGGAGAAATGGACCTGCAAGCGCCACTTCCACAGGCTCCACAGACCTCTCCACGGCGGCAACGTTTTCCTCCATCCTCCTCTTCCTCTTTGTGGCCTAAATGTTTTTCGTTTGTTCTTTCCCCCCTCCTCCTCCACTACTCCGTCCGTTTGTCCTCTTCATCTGTACCGTTCACTGCAGAGGAAGAGGAGGTCGACGGGGATGTGCTCATCAGTTTGTTCTCCTTTTTCCACTTCATCCTCCGGTTTTGGAACCAGATCTTGATCTGGCGCTCCGTGAGGCAGAGCGCGTGCGCGATCTCGATGCGCCTCCGCCGCGTCAGGTAGCGGTTGAAGTGGAACTCCTTCTCCAGCTCCAGAGTCTGGTAGCGCGTGTACGTCTGCCGCCCGCGCCTGCCGGGGCTGCCGAAGGTGCCTGCGCGCGCGAGGGGACACAGACACAGGAGGAAAGTTAACGTTTAACCAGCTTCAAGGCAAAAACGACACTAGCTTGAGACAGAAACAGTAAACTTTTAATTTTGTTGTATTTAAAAAAAAACTTGCTGGATTTAAAAAGATAAACATTTTAGCTAGAATTGTGTTTCCTTTTTACATTTTGTACATTACTTCCTAATTTTTCTAATAAAATAAAAATAATAACGTTTTAGGTTGTATTCTCTTTCATGGTCGTCACTTTTGCTCCCTGGGGGGCATTTCTGCTGTCAGCGCAGGAAAGCCGCGTCTGGATTTTTGGATCCTAATGGATCATTTCTATCATTCAGTTTGGTTTGTGATTTCTTGTTTTCGCTCTGAAACGCTGAGCGCCATCCTGGTCTTTACACAGAGGTGCCTCTGTACCACACTGTCACTCACCGAGCTGTCGGCGGGCCATGCTCTGACTGCACTGCCCCGCTTTCTGCAGATTTTTTGTATTTATTTTTTGTCTTCCTTAAAATTTCACCCTTTGAGCACAAATACGCGCAATAATCTGAGTTTGATCAAACTTTTGGTCTGAGGCATGTTAGCTTTTCTGGTTTGGAAATGTCTGCTGCTTAAAACCAACAATGGCTGCATGTAAAACAACAGAAAAAAATATTGGAGGAAAATATCTGATATCTTCCTTAAGGACAAACGCCGCTAAAATGGTTCTGGTTTGGATTTTTTATGAATATCAGATAGAAATGAGGAAAAAAATGCTAAAATACAGTAAATGATGGTGGGACAATTCTGTCACAGCAGCTTCAGCCTCTCAAATAAACCCGCTTTATTATACACAATAAAATAGCAGGACCATGAATGACTGACAAGCCAACAAACGGATAGAACAGCAGCTAAAGGCAGAGGAGGAGGGGGGGCTACAGCGGAAACTAAACGTCAGTCCCGACGGCTCTCCGGGGAGCTCATGCACTCACCGTTGCAGGCGTTCATCCTCTGCATCCACGGGTAGATGGGGGTCGACGCCGCCTTGTCGTCCATGGTGTCAGCAAACAGCCCCTTTCCCGCCAGCCCCGCGCACTCCGCCTTGCGCTGCATGCTGTCCTGGCTGAGCGCGAGCTGGTGCTCCTCCAGGGCGCACGGGTGCTCTTTGTCCCGGTAAAACGTCGCCGCGGCCGCCGCTGCCGCCGAGGCATAATCGCAGGCTCCGACTCCGGCGGCGCCCCCCACGCCGACTCCCGCCGCGCGGTGTCCGCCGTACGCTCCGTTTGCCGCTTGCTGGTAGTAGGCTGAGCCCGGGTATTTGTCCTGCACGGTGCCTCCGCCGGCGCTGTACGCCACGGCTGCGGCCGCGCTGACGGCTGCAGCCCCCGGGTAGTGTCTGAGCGGGTGGTCGGCGTATCCCGACGAATAGAGCGAGATCTGACCGAGGAACGGCTCCGCCGCCGCCTGCCCGCCCCCGCCCGTTCCCGGTATCACGGGGAAAGAGGGGTTCACAAAATAAGAACTCATTGGCAAATAGAGGAGAAGGAGGAGAAGAGAAGAGAAGAGGAGAGGAGAGGAGAGGAGAGGAGAGGAGAGGAGAGGGGAGGACAGGAGGGAGCGAAGCAAACACAATCACAAGGTTTAAGCGATGAAGGAGAAGGAGGAGTGAACGGAAACTAACGGCTCACGGTTCTTCCTCCCGTCCTCCTTCCTCTGCCTTCCCCTGCCCGCACTTTATGATTTGTTGTGCTTTATAGTCGACAGTCCGACTGCTGCTATCACTTAGTTTATCGCAGATTGGGAGGAGGGTGAAGATGGGGTGGTGGTGGGGGGTGGGGGTGTCGGTGTGGCTCAGTGCCAGCGTAGGACGGGGGCTCGGTAGCAGGAGAGACAGCGTCTCTGTCAGAGGGAGGACGGGATGGGGTGAGGAGACAGACCAGCTGACCGCGCGCGCTCCAATGGGAAGGCGCGCCGGACGGACGGAGCTGGCCTGCGTTTTCTTATTTTTGTGCAGAGAGGAAGAGGTGGAGGGGGTGCCGTGGACATTCCCCCAACTCACACGCGCGCGCGAATATTTCCCTTCTTCCATCTCCTTTCATAACTGATACCCCCCACCCCCACCCTCCCCTGAAGGTTGAATTGATTCTCTCCTTGTGTGTCCTCCTTCTACATGCACGCGCGCAGGTGCATTTTTTTTTCAGCGCGCGACGTTGGCTCGTGCGCGCTGGCAGGTCCTGCAGGGTCTCCCGCCCGGCCCCGCAGACCTCAGCAGTTCTGCGGTGAATCACGGTCCCGCTCCGCGCTGACACTGATGAGGCTAAATGGCAAAAGGAGATGAGGAGAAGAAACAGTTCAGGGGGTTCCCGACTTTTCTTTTTTTTCCTCCGGCTTCCCTGACACTGATTAGGCCTCCAGCCGCACGTCCGAGCGCGCGTGCGTGAACCCATATATCCGAGTGAATTATAGCTGCGCGTAAACTTACGCTCCGGCGCGCGCAGGAGCAAAGCTCCAGTAAACAGGCAGAAAGGTGAAAATCAGCATCCATCACCGAGATGAGTTTGTAAAAATCAATTTGCTGCTTGATTCCTGACACAGTGGAAGGATATTACACTTTTTATTTTTATGAAAACTTTATCAAACAGTATTTCACCAGCTGAGAATAAATGATCAGCCCAAGCGCGCACATCTATTGAAGTGAAATCTACTATTTAATGAAACACAAGCGCCCATAAATAATGCGGTATGACAACTAAAACACAAAACAGAAAGGAGACAGTCGGCCTGCCCTCGTGCTCGCGGACATGCGCGGTTTGTGTCGGTGAGGTTGTAAAATAAGCGCAGCCATAAATAAAGTCTTCTCTCTGTCTGTGTTTCCCCCACAGGCTCTGACTTGTCCTGGTGGCCTTTCTGCACACAGTCCAACTGATAAATCCACACAAAGACTCTATTTTTACTTTTACTTCACCCCCACCCCCAGCGCCTCCCCCGGAGCTTCTGCCTGGACAGTCAGACAGTGAGGACGCGGGTGCCAGAAAGTTCTGCTCCTTCTTTCTTTTTTACTGCGCTGGAATGAACTTTTTGTTGGGATTTTACTTTTTTTGGTTTTGTTTTGTTTTTCTACCCCCTTACTCCCCCCCCCTCCCTCTGTGCGGGCGGGACGCTCTCCTTCCTCCGCTCTTTGTGGGAACGGGAAGCAGAGGAATTGTTCTGGAGAGCTGACGGGGTTTAATCATTGATGAGCGGCAACAGTCGGGACAGGACAGGCGCGGCCCGCAGCGTGGGACGCACACCACGGTAATGCCATCCCCACATCCCCACTCACGCAGGGCCCAAACGTTTGCGTGGGATCATCACTGCCTGCGGGGCAAGCGTGACACAAGAGCCGCGCGGGGCCAAGTCATTCCGAGCTGGGGTCACGCGGTGTGCCTTTACGCAAAAAAGGGATCAGACGGCGGAATAGGACGAATCCT
>NC_050519.1:22669696-22684911 GCF_002922805.2 Oryzias melastigma | reverse complement strand
ACACACCCACACACACATATATAAATATAATTCTCTGAAATAAACTTAGTAAAATATTGCTAAAATAAATGCTAATGAATAACATGTATAATAATTTATAATGAAATTATTGAAGACTGGTGACTTAATCACACAATAAAACACACACACACACACACACATTGATTAGGTGGTCGATCAGCATTATTTGTTTTTAAAATTATTTCCTTCACGAGAAATAATAATGTGTACAATCTCACGCGTGGCCTGTTGTGTGTGTTCGCAGGTGCGCAGCCGCAGAGGAGAAAAAGATTCGAGTGGAGATTCGTTCGACAGAAGAGGATCATTTCCAAAAAAGCTCTGCATTTTCCTTTTTATTTACTTATTTTTTGTCATGAATTAATTCACAAGTTTACTTATTTTTGTTACTTATGTAACATAAGAACACAGTAAAAAGACTGTGGAGGTTTGGAGATTTAAAAAATGAATTTCTCACGGATTTACCGGTGGGACCATAATTTAGTAATAAGGCCTTTATTGTCGGATTCTCCAAACCGGATGTGCTCCGATCCCACCGAGCTCGCGCGCCGTACGTTAAACTTGTGCGTAAACAGGAGCGAGCTGCGACAGTAACTCCAGGAATGTGAGAAACTTCTGAGATTATCGACAATTAAAGCAGTAGGACTGGCACTGCAGCTTTATGGCTTTATGGCTCCTCGCGGCCTCTTGTGTGGAAGCGCGTGCGCGCGAGACACACAGGGAAAGTGAGAAATTGGAACTTTTATGGCTTTATGGCTCCGTGTGAAGTCGAGAAATAACCGCAAACTGAAAAACAGGCCCGCTGCAAACAGCAGATGGACAAATGTTCTGTGTACACGGGAGGAATGCGCACACACGCACGCTCTTACACAGGCGAGCTTGGCGCAGAATCTAGTATAATTTATTTATGGGCAAAAACTGAATTTAAATTATATAATTTATATATTATATACATATATATATATATACATTATATATATATATATATATATATGGTTAAAAATATTGTTTTTCCTTCTTCTTCGCGCTGGCTTGACCTCTGTTGTGTCAGTTAATAACAAACTCACATAAACTCTTAGGCTTGCTCTTTTTCAAACGAATTAATGGTTTCCAGGCAATGCGAGGCGGCTGACCGCTTCTGGGTTCTGGGTACCAGAGCTCGCGCTGCGGGTCAGTTCACCGGACAATCACCGGTTAAAACGGTCCGTGGGCTTCACAGGGGTCCCGAGAGTTAAACATTAATGGAACCAATTAATGCGCCGCCGTGCGTTCTGAAAAACCCAATAAATATGACAGAAAAGTAAAAATGTGGTCATTTTAAAGTTGCTGCATTAAATATACTTAATAATAATTGACAATTATTTTTCTTTAACTAAGTCACGAATTCATAATCAGATCCTACATTATGTTTTTTAACATTTAGCTTGTGTGATATCAGATTCATTGTTCACTTTGTTAGAATAATTAAACTGCAGTAATAACCGCGTGCGTAACGCGGGTTCCCGTTTGACCGTGCGGGTCACATGCCAAACTGGAAATTTGAGAATTTTGATGCAGTCAACGGTGTCGAATCGCTTCTGATGTTGGAAAAGGGCCAAATCTGCTCCCACGTGAACATCTCTGCGTGCGTGCGCGCGCGCTGAGCAGCTGCTTCATAAACAGGATCTGCCTGAGCCGCGGCGTGACAGCGTCACGGAGCATCCACTAACGAGAATCAGGAAGAAGCGCCCCGCAGGAGGGGCCATGTTTTCTGTTTTCCTGCCTGGAGGTTGTTAAACTTTAACAGGATGATGCAGCTCTCACGAACACGCCAGAGTGCGCTCGTGTCGTCTTTCCACGGCGAACGATGCGCGCTCACGTGCGCCTGAGGTCATGCATTTTTGAAATGTTTCGAGAACTCAGGGACTGGACCACGATCACGTCAATGAAAGGGCCGCGCTGAGAATTTGAAATCTCACTTCAGTTCATTTCATGCATGAAAACGGCTGCACGCGCCCGCGTCCACGCGTGCACGCTGTTTCCACACGAAGCATAAAGGCTACAGAACACTTCGACCAATCAGCGCGCGTCTCTCATCCTCCATTGTCCATCGCTACCTCAGGGATAGCATGCGCTCGCACGCACGCGCAGCACCTTCTCCACGCCTCATTCGCCGCCGCGCATCGGCAGCCAGCCATTCCCGGAGGGAAGGAGCAGATGAAACGCAAAGCAGTTTATCTGCGCCACCGATTCCACATCTCTCCATCTCTCCTTCAAACGTGAATCAAGCTGGCACTCACTCTGCACGCGCGCATCACCCATTCCCCCTGCAGCTGAACAAGTTCAAGTTGCTGCTTTGTGCATGGCGCTAGATGGCGCCAGAGCGTTTCCTTGGAACAAGCAGCGCACGCGGAGACTGTGCACGGGCGAGGCGCGCCTCTGCGGCTTGAGGAGCAGACAGACTGAGCCTCGTCGGTACGAACACTGATCGATCAGCAAAACATGATCTCTCTTGAGGGTCAATTAATCAAGGGAAAAATGTAAATTTAAAGTAGATGTTTATTTAAAAAAAATGTCATAAATTTATTTTTTTATTGGTTTTTTGGATTTGTTTTTCTTACGGAACACATTTAACAAATACAAAAGCAAATTCACCTAAATAAGTTCATGAAATGTGTTGTTTTTTCAACATTTATTTCATATTTGCTGTTTTTTACTCAAGCAGCTCAACAAATATAAAAAACCAAACGAGCATAATGATTTAAAACATATAATCATGTAGAAACTGACAGTAAATATGATATATTTCTGAATGTGTTAAAAGCTGATTGTATCACAGATGATCAAAGAATAAAGATTGTGTTATTTTAGTTCTTGCAAATGTTTGGTTTTGATAGATAAAGTATCATAATGTGGGTTTCTTGGTCCAAAGTCTTTTTGTGAACGCAGCCGAACCCGCAGACATGTTTGTGGGCGTCTGGAGGAAGGGAAGAGCCCGCGGGGTGCATGCCGGGTGTTTCTGAGAGCAGGAGGTGCGGAAAAGTACGGCCACCGCCCGCACCTCCACCCCCCAGGAAACGAGAGGGGAAATAAAGTCATAAACGTGTTCCAGGCAGAAGGACAGAGCAACATTCCTGCTAGCACAGAGACGCGCGCACGCACGCGCGGACACACACACATTGGACGCCAATCAGCTGAACCGGTGCTCATCAGAAACTCGCCCCAAAATGCAGTTTCCTCTCCTGACAAAGTCTCACACGCACAACCACGCACTGACAGGCACGAGAGGAGAGTTTGAACAGTCTGTATCTGTCAGATCCGGAACATCTGCCCTCACTTCAAAGCCCTCAACATGGAGCCTTCCCTATTTACCTCGGAGGGCTTTGAGCGAAAGACCCGCAGCGACGCTTCCGGATCTCCGAGTCAGCTCTGAAGCAGTGAAGGCTTGGTTCTTTAGAGCTAAAGTAAAACCAATCCTCCCCTAATCCCAGCACTCTCACGGCTCCAGCATCCGACTGATTAATCACAGCGCCTGATCCGCAGAGGAAAGGCGCAAACATTTCATCCATATCTTCCATTCATCAGGCAGAGCCAGCAAAGATGACCACGTTCCTCCTTTGTGCGCGCCGTTCATGAACGTGTCTTACCGTATCCGCGCATCCGGAGATGAACACACCTGCAGCGCGCCAGGAGAGCCGCGAGAACGAGCTGCACCCACGATGCGTTAACGGTGCTGCCATCTTCATCGAGCTTCACTGCCTCCTCTTCGTTCTTGTCACGACAAACAGGAAAAAATAAATAAAGTGAAAGTAAAATAATCGATATAATCTCCGGGGTCGCTCCCCCACGCGGACGCCCTCCTTCCACGCCTCCACAGCTGTCCCACCGAGCGGAGGATGAAGAGGAGCAGGAAACGGCTGCTCCTCTCGGTATCCACAGCCGCTCCTCTCGTGAAGAAGCGCGCTTCCCCTCCAGCTCGTCGGCTTTCTCCCCGCGGAGAAGCTCCGCGAGCCTCGGCAGAGCAGCAGAACTACAGGCGGCTGTTCGGGCCGGAGAGCCGCGCAGCAGCAATATACCCACTTGGGAAATCATAAAAAGTTCATGTTCACGTTAAGCGCGTCCACATGACCAACCCCTCGTCCAATCCCCACGCGCGGCCACTCATAAACTTGTATCACAAAGTTGTAAATTTTCATAAAACAACAAGGAATTTATTGCATTTCTTCATGGAGTGCAGCTGGAGGAGAGCTGCTCCGTCTGCGCCGCCATGTTCTTCTATTCTTCAACAAGATCAAAACAAAGAAAAGAGATCAAGATTTCTACTTCGTCTTTATCCATCGATTTGATCATTTTCTGTCTGTGAATCACGTAAAGACAGAAGTGAAAGTCAGAAAATGAAAGTATGATTTTTTTCCACCTCGATCATTTCAGGGGAGGAATGTCAGCACAATGTTCCTCCCTTATCGCCAAAAGAGCGCGCTTTGTGGAAGCGTCTCCACCATCCCTGCTCTGTGTGGCTGCAGGGCAGATGAGTGAACACAGGCTTTCATGAAGCACGGAGAGATGCGCGCAGCTCCGCGCCCACAGAGGAAATGATCCATTCATTTCACAATCCACGATTTCAAGTAAAGTGAGAAAGCTTTCAAAGAACCTTCTGGATGGAGAAACTGCAGTCAGAAACAGCATCCACGCTGCTGGAGCCTCACGCCGTGCGCACACACGGTTTCGCAATGCGGCAAACATTTTACGGCCTGCGGATCCCCACAGCCAGGCGCAGACAGCTGCAGGCAGCTGCACCAAAGCAAAATATTGTGTTTTCCAAACTCTCCAGCTCAACTATTTCATGGCTAAGCTGCGTTTGAAAGATGAAGCATCCGTCGCGTTTCAGTCATGGATTGTCCTAAATCCCTTTTGATTTGAGCTATTAAAGCATGTCTAATATTTAAATAAGAGAGGACACATTTTGAGAATTTTGAGCTATTAAAGCATATCTAATATTTAAATAAGAGAGGACACATTTTGAGCAGCAATCAATTCGTTTGTTTTACAGTTTGATCCAGTTTAGGGCGCGCGAGTAATGTTGAACCACAATGCGTAAAAACCCACGTTTCAGTCTATGAAAACCACTGTAAAAGTCATAAACACTTAATGGTTTATTCTAGATCCACTTCTTGTGATCACAGTGTTCACTCTGACTGAAATGAAGCCAGAAGACGGTTTCCTCACTGACCCCGCGCTGACCTCTCCACGCCGTCTGACGCTGCTGCGGCGGATCCGCGGCTTCCTCTCTGTGACTTTTTTCCAGGTTAAATTTTAACTGGAAGAGGTTCTAGAACAGAGCCGGGGGTGGGACCCAGCCGCGCCGCTCAGATCTGTTGTTGTCTTTGTGTGTTTGTTTCCTTCTGTTGTTTCCGGCCTTCTCACCAGAGCAATAAAGAGGCCGCAAGACCCGCAAAAACCCCGCGAGGCGCAGCTGTCCGCCCCGCAGCCGGCGTCTGCGCGCGTAGGGCCCAGGACTCATTTGGGTCATTTCATAGAGAACCCAAGTATGCTTGAATAGCTGGACTTCATCTAACAAAGCATGAATACAGAAAACAATCAAATACATGTTTACTGTCCTCAAAGCTGCGCAAACTCGGCATTCTGTCCAAAGAGGAAAAAAGACTAATGGTCAGTTTTGGTAAAAATTAAACAATGAAAGAAAATATTTAACATGGTCCAGTTGTAAGTCCAAAATTAATATTGGAAGAAAAATAAAATGTTGAGCCAAATGTTGCCTAAAATATCAACCATTCAAAGCTATTGGCGTTAATTTAAAACACAAAAACTCTCCATTAAACAACAGAACAGCAACACATTTCAAACTAAAAGACACTGAATGCTGGACCCATATTCATATTGTAAATATAAATATAAAATTGTGAAAATAGTTTCGTCAATTCTTTTAGCTAGTTTTTTCCGCGTTTGGAGTAATAACTTCTGAAAGACAGATTTTTCTGGATTTTAGTTTGGTCCAATGGAAGTAAAAACAACAAAATGATTTCAGATTTTAAATCTGTTTTTTCTTCTTATTGGCTAAACATATATTTTACGCTTTAAGATTTTCATTTTGAGAAGAACGTGACGCTTAGCGAGGATGTGGAGCAGAAAATAACTCGGAATATTAAGACTTTTCAACAAAAAAATATTGATTTTAGTTTGTCTTTTGCAATAAAATCATTTGAGTTGTTTCTTGATTTTATCGATTCTACTGACACTTTTTGAGTGTTTCTTCAAAAATGAAACATTCACAGAAACGAGATGAGCGGCATCACAGTCGTCACGGTCTATGCGTAATTCAGTCCCAAAATCAAAGCTCGAAGCTGAAGCTTCTCCACTCATCAGCCGCGCGTGGAACCTACCCCAATGAGGTTCTCCTGCCCAGAGTCCCGTGCGTGCGAAGTGTGTGAGACACGAAGCAGATCTCCACTGAAAGGTCTGACTTTGAAGGTGGAGCTGCATGGGCTCCAGGGCCCGTGAGCGCCTTTTTTCTCTTTTGGAGCAAATATGTCTCAGCCAGAATAAAAACGGGGAATCCTCTCTGCTCTCTTTTTGCGCCTTTCACTCTGTCGCATTGGTGTTAAAGACTAAAGCGACAGAGCTGTGCCCCTCTGACGCTCAGAGACCAATCAGGCCTCAGGACGCAGAGCAGACCTGAAGGAGTCGGTGCTGTTCCAGAGCCTAACAGCGACAGTCTGTTTCAGTGACACGCTTTGGTACTTTACAGACTCTTTAGATGACAGACTCTCAGAACAGAACTCTGATGGACGCCAGGCTGTGACTTTACTGTCACCGCTGTTGGTAAAGATGATGGTTCAGTAAAGATCATGGATGTATATCAGTGCTATTGCGTTTAGCCATCAAGGCTCCAGAAACACGTGTATTATTTAACCGTAGAACACTTTCACTGTAAAGAAGTTACACCATCACTAGGTAATTTTACCCGATATAATATACCCTGAAAAAGCATTTGTCATAAAAATAGATCAAAATATGACAACACATGATAAGTTACAGTATTTTATTTTCAACTGTGCAACAAAATGGAAAATAAAACCATAGGAAGATCCAAAAAACATGCTAGAAAATAACTGAAATATTATTTGAGAAGAAAAAAAAAATCCTTAAAAAGTAATGATACGTTGGAGTTGGCCTTTGGTCCTCCATTTCCTGGGATATGTGGGAATTAGGGACCCATGACTCAGAAAAATACAACACATTGAAAATCACCCAGCGGGAGTGCTCTACAGGGTTGAAAAAGCTTTGATTCCAAAGAAAAAAAATGTAATTATGTATTTATTTGCTCTGATAGTTCTGCTAATATCATTTGGCATGTTTTTTTATTTTATAAAATACAGCAGGACATAAAGATATATTCCCATACACCTTTCAAGCTTCTTGCCTTGTAGATTTTTAAGTACAAAATAGCTTCTTATCAAAGATGATTGAGTAAAGATCACTGACAGACCTTTAATCAACAAATTGAATTATTTCCTTACTTCAAAATACTATCATTATCAAACATGTTTAATTTATTTATTTGCAAAATTCTGTGCACAATCTATGGCAGAACTGAACTTTTTAGTCCCAGATTCCCTTGGAAACACTTTCCAAATATTTTTATTTCTTAAAGCAAAATCAGAAATTTCGATGAAATAAAAAAAAAAGAATAGCTGGAAGTCCTGACAGAGTAAAGTTTTACCAAATACTGTTTATTTTACTGTGTGCTAAAATGATGACTTCTTCAAGAATCAATGGTTTGAGTGAAAAAAGCACAGCAGAGTTCTAGGAGGGGCCTCAGATTCTGCAGATCCTGGATCCAATTTGCCAAAATTTGCATCTTTTTGTAAAACAAGATGATATTGCCACCTATTAAGTTTACATAGATTACACTTTTTGATTATTATTATTATTAAATATTTATCCAATTATAACTGTCAAGTAATATTATACTATAACATGATATTTACAGTATGCTGTAATGTATGCTACAGCTGGCAGTAGTTAACCTATAGATGCAAGGAGAGGAAGTTTCCAAACCACAAAATAAGTTGAAAATTCTCTAAAAAAAAATCACCAAACATTCTGTATGGTCACATGTCTTTGATCATTCAAAGTGTTTCCACACATCAGACTGGAATGATGGTTGATCAGTTTCTGCTGCATCACATGTGTGTCTGCTGTGATGGTCGTTTTTACATTATAGTAAAATAAACCTACATGATTCAACCCAAATTAATCGATGTATTGCCTTCTAAAATGATTTTACAATGGTTCAGGTTAAAACGATCAGTAACTTGCCTCAGATAGATCAGCCTGGTTGGATTGGAGGAAAAGAAATTGATTAATTGTTTGATCAGTACACCCCTAAAACATGTACATAACAACATTGGACATAAAAAAGGCCTTTTCTTTTTTAGTCTTTTTAACAGTTATGTACTTTGTGGTTAATATGCATGCAAGGCTTACAGAGCTGTGAAAAAATAAATATGTTATTTTTAGCACATACCTATAAACAAAATAAATCTGTGTTGACAGGGCAATTTTAAACCTCAAAACCTCCAAAAACAATATAACTGAAAAACACATTAGGTTTTTTTGCCGGGTTCCTGGACTTGTTTCTGAAATGTTACTAAACATCTGATATAAAACTTTCATCTTTTTGGGAGGAAAGTTTTCATGTAAAATTAAAAAAATAGACAAAAAAATAAATAAAACAAGGTGGTTCCAAAAATTATCTTAAAAAATGAAATGATAATTACCTTCAACTGCATTTAAATTCCACTTTAAAATGGTTAAGTGTACCGTATGTATGAAGATTTATCAATGACAGAAAACTGACTGTTAAAATGCGCTCGCCCACACCACTCTAAACCCGGTGCACTGACGGGTTTCTTTGAGTTGGACCTTCCTCAGATTCCCTTCCTCTGCTCTCAGTTATCTGATGACAATAATTACTGTTCAAATACTTCATGAATACACATACGACTGAGTTTAAAGAGCGAGTTTTGTTCTGCTTCCAGTACTTGATGCCAGTTTGCTTCTTTTGCACACCACAGCTGATTTATTAAGGGTAACTATTGTTTTTTCAGAAATCCAAATCACCTGCAGACTTGAGTTAAGATTAGCCGGCGGACTGTGGGTTGGATTTTCTTCTGATTTTCTTCACCAGGAATCCAGATCTCTTGCTGTAGTTCACCTTCAGCCAGTTGGAACTGAGCTGACTTGAAAGAAGTAACCTTGTGATTCTTCTTGCCTGCGCCAAAATAAGAAGAAAACACAACAGGAAGAGAAAGTTTTGAAATTGGTTGTTTACTTTCTAATTGATTTTATACTTTTTTTTACCAACATCATCTTGTTTTTATCTTTAGTTTGCAACCAATACTGCTGTTATTCTCAGTGCTAAACTGATTTTAAGATACATATCCATTAATATTTAATCCCTTCTGCTTATCCACTGCTTTAATTTCTCTTCTGAACTCCTCAACTTTCTTCATCAGTGTCTCGTGCCCTCACGATGCCTCAGGCTGAAGGCAGGTTTCAAAACAAGGATTTTCAACAATCCATTTGCATGTCTTACCAATGAATGACTTTTATGTTCTGGACGTTTAAGTTGCTGGAATTTAAACTCTACACATTTACATATCAAACATTTCTACTTGCATTGGGAAGGTTTGATCTGAATTTGGTTAGTTTGGTGGTTTTTGAAGACTTTCCTTTTGGAAAGTCTGACCAGATATCTGTAAATATGAAATGCTGAGATGGTATTCTTTCTAGAGTTTGGATGAACGTTGTGCTGATCTGGAGTTAAGACATGGAAACAGAGCACCAGGGACCACTTATGGTCATATTAAGATGACCATCCCAGAATTGTTTTTGACCCCACGCTGATGAGAAGAAGTTGGGGAGGGACAGAATAGCAGACAACTCAAATCATTTGAAATATTCCAACGTCTGTGCAGGGCTGGGAACTTATATAGGAAAAGAGGAAAAGTGTTGTGCAGAGATGGTCAATGTTTAGCTGTTTCTGGTGTGCGTCAATAAAACTTGAGACTGGGCAGAGACACCCAGCAGCTGCTTCAAATGCACAACAGAACTTCTTTTGCGAGTTATTCCAGATGTGGTGGTACCAGACGGTCCTCAGTTCACATCACAAGAGTTCAAGAAGTTCAGCAGACTGTGAGAATTTCATCATAGTATTTCTTCACCAGGTCACCCTTTCAGTATGCTGAAGCTGTTAATAAATGCTAAGTTCTCGCATGCTGGATAAGTCTCCGGTTTGGTCGATGGAAGATAACAAGTGAGGGGCTAAAATCTGCAACAAAACCACCAAACAGGAGCACCACTTCCTGCAAGAGCAACTCTTCTCCAACCAGAAGTGTTAGAGGCAGTAAAAGATAGCTGCCAACAATATCACAAGATAACAAGGCTTTGAGTTTGAGCAAGTAGGTCTGGATAAACATTTAAAACGTTCAGATGGACTCTGGAGATGTTCAAAGGAGAAACTTGAACTGTACCTTCAGAAGGGAAAGAATATAGAACTTTAATGATGTTAAAGTCGTGTTGAAAATGTTTCTAAATGTTTGTTAATTCCAATGTCTGTTTGATCGAACACACCTGCTTTTAATTACATTTCATGAGTCACAACGTTAATTTAAAGTAGTCAAGAGTTTCTGTATTTCTGTTGTTGATGCTTCAAACTCAATCGCACAGAGGACCAAAATCCAAAACACCTTAGATCGCGGGCCGAACAGTATAAACATTTATTAAACACTCTTACTCTAACACTTTAAAACTAACTTTTTAATGTTATGAATAATAAAAAGCAGGAATATTATTCCAGAATAAATCAACTTAAACTTTAAATAACTTTCAATATTTTACTCTCCATAAAAATATATTATGTCAAAATTATACAAGTTAGAAACAACACAAGTTAAAATAAAATGAATTTGATATTATTACTCGGAGGGCCGGATCAGGCCCCCGGGCCTTGACTTTGACATATATGCTGTAGAGAGTTGATTTATTTAACATTCTCCTTAGTAGTAAACATTTAAGGCATTCAGAAGTTAAACTGCTGTTTTGCGTTTGGAAATTAACAAGAAATGATGCAAAAACAACAATTGTAAAGCAGCTGCAGAGCAGTTTCTTTGTATGACGTCAAACTTTTCTAATGTTTTAAAGACCCCCTCCAGTGAAAATAATGTTTTTGGTGCTTTTAACATGTTATTGTGGCATTTTTCTGATGACGAAGAGCTTGTATCAGGATATAAGGTTTAAAATTTAATTTTTGAGTATTTCTCTATTCAAATCCTTGTGAATCAGGAGCAGATTAAACAATGTTGTTTGAAAAAGATTGTAGCTGTAACGTACAACCAACAATCAGCAGACCACCAGCTCCCTGCTCTACTCCATTCTGATCATCCACTCACAGACAAATAGATCCATGAGCGTCTTTGTTTTCTTCATCTGAACTGGAATCTGGATCTGAACAGAATGGCTGAATAGTTCCAGTACTCATTGCTCTTTTGTTGGTTGGGGGTGTGAGGGGCTGTAAGCTAGGAAGAGAGGGTGCAAGCCATTGACTGTATATAGAGAAATAGACTGAGTGAGTGTGACATCCCCCCTAGAATATGCCTTACCTGTGCATGGCTCCCCCAAAATGTAGTTATCATTCTGTGAACAGGATGTCACCATGTTGAAAGGGATTGGTCCAAGTCCGTCTGAGTCATCATTTCTATGGCAACCACTTCTGCTTATCATAAGTGATCTTGTTGGAAGTCCACGCCCCTTCCACTGACAGCGGGTTCGGGAGAAGTTGTCAATCAAACGTTCGAGGCGGGGCCAGCGGGTACCGCAAGCTGAGGCATCCGATTGGTCAGTTTATAACTTGAATAACTTGTGATAGAGAACAATTATAATGGATAAAAAATAGGATTATCAAGAACAAACAAAAAAAACAAACAAAATAAATCAAAACAAAAGAAAAGTAGTGACCATGGAGTCAGGAAGGCTTTGAAATTCCAGGGCGCTCTTTAGTTTTTAGTTGTTAGGGATTAGGGTGGGAATTCAGACATAGCCTGTGACTCCACTGTGTTCTGATGATGAAAACATGGATAGTTTGTTAAAAAATTATATTTGAACACACTTTTTTCGCATGAATTGTTCGACCGCAATGCATTGTGGTTTATATTCTCTAATGCAGTGAGCATCAAATCACGCTAGTTTTTTGACTTCTGGGAAATTTCCAGTGCACTCAATTTTGGAATTAGTAGATTCAGACAGTACTAGAAAATGGCGAATGCACTATATAGTGAGTGTGGGAGGAATTAGGGCAGCCTGTGTGAAAATGCTTCATGACCTTCTGCCTCTCATGTTTTCCTGGGTAAAACCATTAAAACACAAAAGTTTAAGTATTTACCTAATTCATTGTGAGGTTTTTAACGATTTCACTGCTGGCATGATCATGAAACCTCAGATTGTGTCTGGAAACATCTGGAATCTGCTTTTCAGGTTCACGGTTTGGAGGTAAAGGTGACATGAAGACTTGAAGAAAATCCGTTTAATTATCTGCAGTTTGAATAAAATCTTAAAAACTATTGTCAGAGTGAAAGCATCCGCCTGACCATTTAAACCTGGATCTGTGGTGATGTCATCACTCCCTCCCACCAGAAGCTCCTCCCCAGCAGTCTGTTTGAGTCTCACAGAGATGAACACTCTGGGTTAAGAATGATAGAAATAACATCTTCACCGGCTGTAGTTATAAACCATGAATATCACAAAAAAGATGAATCAAAGATGGACACTTTTCCGACTTCTATCTTTTATATGAAAGGAAAACTGACCTAATCTGTGTTATATTACAACATTGTAACTATATTTGTTCACGTCAAAGGATGGATGGATGTTAAAAAAAATAAACAAATACACTGTATTCTTGTTAACATCAAATCTAATAAATTTGCTTTCAGTAAAAATAACTTGAAGTGAAATATAAACATTTACCTCCGTGTATGAAGGCTTGCACGGACCTGAGCGTGGTCTGCTTTCGTGTCTTATTGGAGGCAGCAGTCGGCCCGTGTGCGTGACAGAGCGTCAGCGCCGTGGACGTGTGCTTGATAAAGTAGGTGTCCGTTCATCTCTGCACCGTTTTTGGAGCTCTGCTGAGGTGAGAATGCTGCACGGCGAGTAACTGCTGTGAGGGAAATGTGTGGCAAATAAAAAAAGATCATTTTACTGTCTGTTCTCGCAGCGCTTCAAATGTTGCAGTCATCTTTAAGGAGATATCGATCGATCATTTCTTGATAAAGCTTTTCCCAGGGAGCTCCATGAAGTTGAATTAAAGAAGAAATAAGCAACACCAAAGAGTTTTTCCCTTTGTTGGTTTTTATTTCACTGCTGACACCAGCTGCAAAAGAAATGATTGTTCTGTTGCCTTTTGCTTTGGAATGGATGGAATGGAAATGGTTTATATCAAACAGTCATAACAAGAATAATGCATGGACATGATATCCATGAAAAACATTTCAACATTGGATAATTGGGCATAAATTGATTGGAAAATACTTACACGTTTACCAAGTGTAATTAATACTCGTAAACAAACGTGTTTGTTCTTTTGTATATGGAACATGACACCATGAAACTATTACCTTTTAAGATTGTCACATGAAGTTCAATGCTTGAAAAAGAGTGGGAGGACGCAAATGTATATAACCCCACTCCTGCTCTGCCTCTGCTTTGACCTATTTCATGTCTTAACTCTGACGATGTTTAAAATTATCATTATGCAACTTTAATTGCCATCAGTTTTTTCCCCTTTCAATCAGAGAAACAGAAAGGCGGCACCACATAAATATGAAAAGCAGCATACCGAAACAGTCAAAAAATGTGTTCCTGAGCTTGATGCCACGGCCACATGTGGGAGGAGCTACCAGCCAGTGTTTTAATCCTGTCTTCTGTGTATATGTCACTTCCAATGTCTGGAAGCTGAGAGGGATATGTATAGAGATCAGGTTTATTTTTATTGTGAATAGTTCAATAAAAAACATTGTTAATCATGTCTCTGTCTGGTTTATGAGATTATTCAAATATTTCCCTGTCACTGGAGTTTCTATCTCACTCCAAGGACTGTGTCTGGATGACAGCCGCTTCCGTTGTGTTTCTGTGACTCTGTGACTGAGTTTGAAAGCTGCCATCCAGAGGGAACTAAAAAAAGTGGAGAGGCCTGAGCAGGCAGCCTCCACACCCTCCAGTGGCTGTCGGTCTGTCGTCATATCTAGCGAGCAAGCTCTGCTGGACTAAAGGAGGCAGGGTGACTGCAACCAGAGAGCCGCCGCAGTAGGCTAGCGATCTGTCCGGGATGTATCTCTTCTTCACCTGCCCTGGTAACTCCGCGGCTCCAGTGAGCTGAGGAATTAGATGGATAAAAAAACACTTGAGTAATATCTTACCTCCTGATCGAGTCACTGAAAACGTCACATGCCCAAAGCTGAGCTCCTGATTGGCAGATGCGACATGGCGACCTGTCAAACTTCAGATATTTAAGTTCTGGCTCCGCCGCCTAATTTGCGCCTCGCCGCGCTCATCTCTCAGGTTGCACAGCGGGACTTCAGATCGCCTCTTCGCGTCAGTACCATTGACTTGACATTGAAACTGTCTGCCTCCGCCGCGTGAATCACATTCGGTGTGAATGCACCCCAAGGTATATTTTTATGTATTTTAAAACAGTTTCCGGTGGTCTTTTAATTATCTTATCAGACATGCAATTTTTAGCTAAAATTAAAGAACCTGTCATTATGAAGACATATTTTCTGCGGAGCAGCATGAAATTCTCCTTTGGGTTGTGGGCAGGACTGTTGATGCAGAAGCAACCTGCTCTGATGTCCCAACATCCCTGTGTTTACACTCTCTCCCACTAGCTTATAGCACCTCACAACCCCAAACTAACATTAGTGAAGTAAAAATAAGGCGACCGATATCAGATGTAGCAACTATAACAAAAAGATCAAAAGTCGCTGAGAGACTGACGCTGGGCCCGGTTATTGTGTGACGCACTAAACAAAGGGACTTGAATTAGGTCATGCTTTGAACTTTTAGTTAATGACAAAAAGGTCATTAAATCAACTTAGAATGACTCTGGCTTATTGTAAGCAAATGGAAAAAAAGCACAAAAA
>NC_050519.1:22655793-22669632 GCF_002922805.2 Oryzias melastigma | reverse complement strand
TGACTTACAGGTGATTTGTAATCGTAAGAAAAAATGTCTCCGCCCACAAACCTGCGACCCACCAGGTGATTACCCACTCAATACGACCACAACACTTAAATTCTTTGCTCCTACATCAAAATGATCAGCCGTACAGTTTTGAGCCAGATACCAGCTTAGTGGATGATTCAGAATTGGAGTGAAGAAGAGAGACTTTAGTTCACCGATGTCAGGATCTGGGCGTGGACACAAACGCAGGACACAGAAAGTGAAGAAAGTTCTTGTTTATCACAGTTCCAAAAGAATCTGTGAAGGCTAGAAGGCCTGTGATACTGGAGAAGCTCACAAGACTATCTGGGAAAGGGTGGCAGGAGAACACGGACTAAAATAGGAGGGCGTGACAATCGAGCACATGGATCCATTAAGAGGAAGGAGAACCAGGTGGGAGAAAGATAGAAAAGACAAAAGGTAAACATAAAAACCAGAACACACCTACACCCCTGAACCCAATCAGTTGCTGCGTCACAAACTTGAGGTTCTTCAAACTACAGGTTTCCATCTGCTCCTGATCCATCACAATTTGAATAAAGAAATACTCAGAGACACAGTTATAGTCATTAATGATTTTATATATCTCCTCTATCATCAGAAAAATGCAGCAAGAACATGTTAAAAACACCATTTTCATTGGAGAGGGTCTTTAAGAACTTGAGTCAGATTCAGGTCTAATTAAACACAGTCCTTCACTCATTTTTCTACTTCTTATCCGACTGAGGGTCATGGGGGTCTGACAGTCTGTCAGCAGGGGAGGGGCCGTGTGCAGGATGCCTCTGTAACACATTATCCTAAAAAGTCAATTATTGTAAGGCTATGAAAGAATGTCATGTGAAGAGAAGCAAGGAAAAAATCTGCATTACTGTAATACATCTATTGTCAATCTAAAGGGTTATTTCAGTTCTAGTGTCTGTAGTTCAACTTGGTTCTGTTATCATAATCCAGAATTCAAGTCAAAACTGTACATCCATAAGGTTAGTTCAACCAGTTTGACATCATTTCACAGTCGTCACATGTCTACAAGCAAAACAAAAAGAAAAGAAAAGAAAAGGCCTGTAGTCAAGGTAACAGCAGTCATTTGGTCAATGATGTCATCACTTCATTTTTCCAGATACATAAATATATGAACTTCAATCTCATTATGTCTCAGTTTGATTAGATTTAGTTTCATTGGATCTCAAGTGTGGAACATGTTTTTTACATGTGTCTGCATCAGCATGAATAAAGTGGGTTAGCAGTTCCTGAGCCATTTTGACAGATTAAAAAAAAACAAGTATTGATGAAAGCTGTGAGCACCGTATCACCATGCTCTACAGGGTCTACTCCGCTAAATCTGACTGCCCCAGATTCTAAATAGTACTTTACTTTACAAAGTAAAGCCCTGCCCTGCAGCTGTCTAAAGGGCCTTTTTATGAGTCCAAATGGTGAAGGTGACAGGCTTTCCAGCAGTGATTTTTGTCACTGATGATGTTTTCAAATGAACAAATTAAAATTGCTGAATAAAATTGGCAACGAGATTTTTCAGAAAACATTTTTTTTAAAGTCAAATGACTTTAGATGTGTTTTTGTACATTCAGTTGCACATCAGTTGGGTTTGCGCGGCGCCTGTGGAGAGTTTGGTTACCTGGTTAATGGCGAGCTCAGCATTGCTACTCTTTTTTTGGTTTTGTAAATGACAACGCAACTTTTTTATCCAAGTGATTCAAAAAAATTCAAAAATTAAAATTTGGGGTCGCCATTTCATACTGTCACAAGATGGCAGCACTGTAAAGAAGTCAAAGGTCAAGCAGTCCCTTTCGGTTCTCCTGGTGGTTCTAAAACATTTGAACTTCAGTGTGGTCTCTTTGGATACCTGGATGTGAGTCAGGTCAGTCCCATAATGTTCTTTGACTTTCTTTGGATGTCCGATGTGGCTTTGTGGGTGTCACATGTCAAACCTGGAAAAACCTTAACAATCATTTTTGAACTTTTTGAAGTGAGAGAAAGAGTGTATTTGGTGCCACTGAGATTGAGGGGTGGAGTCACTAAAATAGATTATTTTTATCCAGTGTGGATGTGTGTGAAAGTTTTGTTGAGTTTTTATTTAATTCAGGAGACAGAATTTGACTTGATAATTAGAGATGGGACCGGAGAAAGGTAGTTTGTCCTCTCTCGGTGGGTGGAGTCCTCTGGCCTCAGGTGGAGCAGTTTAAATATCTTGGGGTCTTGTTCACTAGTGAGGGAAGACCAACAGGCAGAATGGAGTGGCGTTTGTCGTTATGCAGTTGCTGCACCGGTCTGTTGTAGTGAAGAGAGAGCTGAGCTAGAAAGCAAAGCTCTTGATTTAGCGTTCCAGTACTCACCTATGATCATGAGCTCTGGATCATGACCGAAAGAACGAGATCCCGACTACAAGCGGCTGAAATACGTTTCCTCTGGAGGGTGCCTGGATGCTCCCTTAGAGATAAGGTGAGAAGCTCGGTCACCCGGAGAGACTTCAGAGTAGAGCCACTTCTCCTCTGCATTGAGAGGAGCCAGTCGAGGTGGCTTGGGCATCTAATCCGAATGCCTCCTGGACACCTCCCGGTTGGCCTCAGGGTCCCTTGAGGGGAGCTGGAGGAAGTGACCGGGGAGAGAGAAGTCTTTGTGTAGACTGCTGCCCCCACGACTCGGTCCTGGATGAGCGCAAGAAGATGGATGTACGTATGGACAGATGGATGGATGGATGGATGAATGGATGGATGGATTTAGAGATGGAAGCAACAAGGAAAATGATTGCTCAAATATTCCCATTTTTATTAGACCTGGTCCACAACCAACCATCACAGCACCAGTTCCAATAAGGAAGACCTCACTTCCAGGTACGCTGGGCGGTTGCATCACTCTACACACCTTTACCAATTAGCCCTTCACTTTGAACCAATAGCTATATTGCTCTCTTTTCTTCTTAGCCAATCAAAATAATCTTTTCACCTTCAAACTTATAAATCATGAGTGTCAAACTAAATCACTACAGGGGGCCAAAATCCAAAACATACCCTGGGCCATGGGCTGAACAGGATAAATGTTTGTTAAACACTAAAACTGCATTTTTAAAAACTTAACTTTTTAATATTACTATGAAAAAAAAACAGGCAGGAATTTTATTCTAGAATAGATCAACTTAAACCTTAAAGGGTAACTAAACAGGGAAGTTGGAGGCTGACTCCACCCACACCCGAAATGTAAAAAATCCAGTCAGAGGGGTGGGGCTTAGGAACAGGACTGTTATAACTGGAGCTGCAGATCATGACTGAAACTTCTGAAACTTACATGGTTTAACCAAACACAAAATTCATCTAATACTTTGTTTCAGACTGTAGGGGGCAGCACACAGATGGTTTTTGACTATATTCTCAAGAATTAAATATGTTTATTTTAATTTTTCAAAACTTTAGGAATGACCAACAGACGTTACTTTTAAAGCCTCATTTATGAAGGTCAACAGACAAAAAATTGATTTAGGGTTTGGTTACCCATTAAATAACTTCTAATATTTTACTCTCCATAAAAATATATTTTGTCAAAATCATACAAGTTAGAAATAAGTGCAAGATAACATCGGGCTATTAATAACAATAAAATCAAATGATCTGGAGGGCCGGATAGAATTACCCAGAGGGCCGGCCCCCGGGCCTCAACTTTGACACATGTGTTGTGAATAGTTGTCTTGACCCTCGCTGGTCTTAGGAACTTTTAGGTTCAGACCATAAAACTTGAGGTCTTGATATTAAGAATTGCCATAATAAAGGCCACTTAACCCCTTCAACACCTGAGGTGTCATCAGTGACGCTTAAACATAACATTTTTAACATGCTGTAACTTTTCAACCGTTAACATGATCG
This sequence comes from Oryzias melastigma, assembly GCF_002922805.2. NCBI lineage: Eukaryota > Metazoa > Chordata > Actinopteri > Beloniformes > Adrianichthyidae > Oryzias > Oryzias melastigma. The sequence goes on along the minus strand of NC_050519.1, from coordinate 22,665,736 downwards.
ATGGTTGATAAGTTACAGTAAATGATAAAACATAAACTCTTCAGCTCCAGTGTTAAAGGGTTAACTTTGAGTTTCTTTTCTATCTTAATATTGACTTTTATAATACCAGAAGCAGCACTAATATCAAAGAAAGTGAGAGCGTTTAGGAGGTCAGTGACCTCTGGACATACAATATCTTCACACGAACAAACATGACTGATCTTAGCAAAGGAGCAAAGGGTTTGCAAGAACTCAGTGCCTAAAGCTGAAACCAGGATCTTGGATGTAATTTGTCCTTGTTTTTTTTTTACCATATTTTTTTTTTTATTTCATGCAAAATCAGCTAAAACTGTGTTTTGTTTTTTTTTTTGCTGATAAATACCTGTGAGAATGAGACTATATAATTTTAAAATATGACAATAAAAAGATACTGTATATCCGACCAATTTGGCTAAATTAAATAAAAGAAAACATTTAATGATTTGCTTGAATCTTTTATTTTTGTCAGTTCAGAAAAGAAAATACTTACTTTTATTTAACACAACAAAGACTGTGGTAAAAAAAAAATCAGCATTTTTTTCTGTATGTAAAGAAGATTAAAATTTAAAAAACCTCTTGTTCTTCTCTTCCCATGATGTGAGATACTTCAGAGTTGGTCCTTTCAGTTTTATTTTGAACTGACAAAAGCAGACCCACAATTCCCTGAGGTCTGCACAGAATCTAGGAGCTGAGGCAGCAGCTAAAGAGCGGATTCGTTTTTCTCTTTCAGCGACAACAAGGTCAAGTCTGAACAAGAGACTGTGTTTGAGCTGAGCTGAAGTTGAGGACGGCGCTTTGTGCTGCTCAACATGATAACAGCTCTGACTCTGGAACGAGCTTCACCAGACACCAACCTGCAGCAAGGGTCCACTCCAACACTGCTAACAGCTTGTTTGCTGCTTGAATAAAGAAAAAACAATCGACAGGAGGTTAACTGATGACTTTTAAAGCAGCAGGTTTGAGTTCAAAGCAGCAGTTCTTAACATTTAAACTGACACATTAGTAAGTAGAGGTGGGCAAATGTGCCGAGCATCTACTGCTAAGATGAGTTGTTTAAGATTTACTGAAGAGTTGGAGGTGAAGTTTAGTCTGTCGTTTGGGTAGAATCCAAAACGAATCCAAGAATTCAAAAGGAGAATCTGAGTTCATGCTCTCTGGATAACAATCAACACAAGAATTCACTCTGAACACTCAAAGGAGCAGTCAATGCAGGAATATTCACCGAAACGGAGAGAGCCCGTACTCCTGTTTAACTCTAACTCTGGAGATGTCGCAGCTGACGCCTGAATACTCTCTGAACAACCAGAACTCCTCAACCGTTCATGTAGTCAACCTAAATCAGCTCATTCTGACCAGCAGAAAAGTGTTTTTTTCAAATTTAAGTTGCACCGATTTGCAACACTTTATACATTACCGACATAAAGTGCTTCATAACTGCACTCTGCCATGAGAATCTGCTGATATACGTTGATTATATAAACACTTGTGTTGCTTATTAGCACAAGACTACTTTTCTCCTCTTCAGAATCCGATGGAAGTACGTTGATTGTGTAAACGGTTGAAGAACTACAGTAGTTGAAACATAAACACTAGATCTAACGTTCTGGTGCAAAATGGTTCAAAGAAAACAAAATACAAAGGAACAGTCTTTATTCAGACAAATAAATGACCACTTTCTAAGAAGTAAAAGGGTTGATTAAGGTTATAAAAGGTGTTTTTTATGTGGAAACTCCTCACAACCTTGTGAGAAACAGTTTTCTTGTTAATAAAGACCCACTCTGAAGGAAAATGATTTAGGTGTTTTTTCAATGAGTTCTTGTAGCATTTTTCTGGTGATGGGGGAAATATGTAAAGAAAAATAAGATTAAAATGTAATTTCTGAATGTTTCTTTATTCAAATAGTTGTGAATCAGGAGCAGATGAAAAAATGCTGTTGGAAAAAGCTTCTAGTTGTGACGTACAAACTACAATCAACAAGCTTTCCTGCTCTGCTCCATTCTGATCATCCACATACAGACAAATAGATCCATGAACGTCTTTGTTTTGCTCATCTGAGCTGAAATCTGGATCTAAACTGACGACTGGATGGAAATGATATTGATCACCATTTTTGTTGGAGATGTGAGAGGCTGTAAGCTAGTGGGAGTGAGAGTAAACAAAGGGATGATGGGGAATGAGTGCAGGCTTATTCTGCACCCTACAGTCCTGCCCACAACTCACAGGTGATTTTTTTTAAATAAACTTCTGCAGAAACTAGTCCTAGAAAACAACAGTTCTTTTTTTAAACAACATAATATAGTAAAAAGACCACTGGAAACAATCAATAGATCAAAAGACGGTCGGAGGGGGACTTTAAGTAAGTAAGAAATCCCATCTAGCCATTAATTTTCTCTTATTTATTTATACCCACTTTCCTTTGACCAAAGTCACAGGTAAAGGCAGGACACACCTGAACAGGTCATCAGTTCACACCACACACTGTTCATATGAAATCAAAGTGAGAATTATTTCATGCTAAATGCTTTCAGAATTTCACCTTTCAAACATGTAAAATCCCAGTGAAGGGTTTGTTTCTTCCTCTGCCTCACAAGTTTAAAAGGGGATTATTCCTTTTTTTATTCAATAAAAATGAACCAATGTGATCAAGTTGTCCTTGTTATTTGTTTTTTCTTCAGTCAGGGTCACCATCAAACCAGACTTACCAGTGTTGCATCAGCAAACTATGGACAACATGTAACTGTCATCCAGTTTTTGTTATATTTCATATATGTCTTTATAAAAAAAAAACTGTAAATTGTGACTTACAGATAAAATTATGAACCCCTTGAAACCTACATTTATTTCCCATTACATAAAAAAAGGTTGATTCTAAGTTAAGGTGAGTTTGGAGCAGATGAGATTGTTGCAAATTTGCATCAATTGGTTTAGAGGAGTTAACTTGCATATTTCTTACACATTTATTTCTCCATCTTTAGCCGTCACCAGTTAGATTTTGAACTTCTGTTTTTTGTGAAGATGCATTCTCTGTGAGTATTTTTTAAAGTTCTTCTGCGATGAAAGGGACGACAGCAGGGAGTTCAGAGGAGCTTCTGATCTCCATCCACTCCGCTGAGCAAACACATGGTGGCTTCAACTCCTGCACACCTCATTTCATCACGCCAGGCTGTTTTTCTGCTGGAAGAAACATCTTTTCAGATAAGACAAACATTCACACTAATTTATATTCTTTCGTAGCTTCATGTCAACGCGCAACATAAAACACAAAGATAATCAACTAAACAAAACAAAGATCAGCTTCACTGCAAACCAAACCGTGGATAAACTTTTTTACCAGGTCAGTGAAGGGCCGCCCCCACACCCTTTGTACACACACACAAAGATTTGTGTTACACAGACTGCCGTCTGATGAATATTCACAAAGTTTGGTTTTATTGTGTCTCAGAGGCAGCCAAGATGGAGATGAATTCAGACGGAAAGTGTGTGTGTAACAGTACTCCTCTTCTCCACTCATGGGAACAAACATCAGTCACCCATCTGTCTTTTCGTGACGACGCGCCACAGCAGATGAAACAAATCCTCCTGTCATATTCTTTTCAGCTCCTTTAACTCCTGGGTTTTCCCAGCATCCTTTGCGTTGACTCAGGACGGCTTCAGAGCGGCTCGTAACAGAGCCGTGATTTGGTGTCCGTTGTTAAGGAGCTCTGGGGGTTGGCCTTTTACCAGAGCTGGGGTTTATTGTGGGTTGTAAATATCTAGATTTGCACAAAAACGACCCCCTTCAATACCCCCCCACCCCCTAGCAGTTGTCTTTCTGGTCACACAACCATGTGACATCAAAGGGACCAATGGCTGAAAGCACTCTGCTTCAGAGGCCGCTGCAACACAAGAACTGAGACACACACCCTCACACCCCCACACACACACCCACACACACACCCACACACACTTCATGTCCAGGAACAGTGTTTCAGTAGAGAAGGGGTTGACTGGTCACCTGGAACATGAACAAAGCTTGGAACACTCCTGTCCTGAGGTGGTGCAGAGCTAATGTTATGTTATGTTAAACCACATGTGTCAAAGTCAAGGCCCGGGGGCCGGATCCGGCCCTCCAGGCCATTTCATTTTATTGTTAAGAATGACCCGATGTTATCTTGCACTTACTTCTAACTTATGGAGAGTAGATTATTGAAAGTTGATTTATTCTGGAATAATATTCCTGCCTTTTTATTATTCATAATTATGTTAAAAAGTTACGTTTTAAAGTTCTGAAAATGTGCATTCTGCTAGCTTTTTGGACTATTTTGGCATTTACTCAGATTTTTTAAGGTTGTTTTGGAGTTTAGCTAATATTCAGCTACATGCTAGCTGTTTTGGCTAATTTGGGTTTTATTTTTGCTCTTTAGGCTGTTTTTGGAGTTAGTCTAAGTTGTTTTGGCTCATTTAGGCTTTTTTTCAGATTAGCTTTTTTTTAGCTACATGCTAGCTGTTTTGGTTGACCTTTTTTTTTAAAGGCTAATTTTGGATTTAGCTAATATTTTATCAGACTATCAGCTTCAACATTTTCAGCTATTAGCTTCAGTGTTTTTAGCTAATTCAGCTTACAGCATTCACACTAGCGTTATCTCAGATAATGCTATATAATTATGTTAAAAAGTTACAGTTTTAAAGTTTTAAAAAACTAGTTTTAGAGTGTTCAATAAATGTTTATCCTGTTCGACCTAAGGGGTGTTTTGGATTTTGGCCCCTTGTGCGATTGAGTTTGACACCCGTGTGTTAAACAGAGTGAAAAACAGCGATACAGGAGCGACGAGTGCAGGAACACTGGAAGGTTGAGGGAAGCAAACTTATGGTTAATGGAGGAGACCGATTGTTGAAAGTTACTTATTAGAGCTGCTATTCAGCGACTGTTCACGCTGAATAAAAACACAAAAAAAGAGTGTGAAGAAAAAAGCCGTCAGCCGCTTGTCAGTGCACGCAGAGTTATGTGCAAAGAATGCAAACTGTTTTACAAAGTGGTCTGACGCTTGTCTTAGTAATCGTACCAGGAAATATTTATATAAATTCTTCAATTCAGCTATAATCTTTGTACTGAGACATTATTTTATTTCCATTAAAGTTTTGAACAGTATTCTGACTTCTTTCATTGCTGCATTACAAGAACTTTCTTCTTCCTGAAACATATAGAGGCCCCTGATCAAGTGAATTAAAAACAGCTTTTTAATTCTCACCAACCTGTGTCTTAAAATATATTTTGTTTTAATTATTAGTTGATCTAATAATTACACCAACATGATTCTCACATATTTTTTTAATCAAAGACACTGTACAATTTGCGTTCTTTCTGCAAAACTAAAACAAAAATAATAATAATACTGTACCTTTTTTTTTAATTTTGCAATATTTTGTTGCAACAATTTGCCAGAATGTTGACAAAATTTCTCAACTACATTACACAGTAGGTCCATGGAAAATACATTGAATTCTCCAGACTTTCATTGTTCAGACGGACGTTTAAACAACTACTGAGCTTTTATTGTGAAAGCTTTTCATCACATCAGAACACACTGAGATTTTTCTTTGTAAGCTTATTTTAATCATGCAGCCACAGTTAACATGAATCAGATGATTCATTTTCTAAAGAGAATGTATTATGTGAATGAAAAAATGACAATAAGAATACAGTTCCTTTAAAGCTGTCAGCTGCTGCTTCATACCGAGATATTTTAAAAGTGATTTATTAAGGGAAAGTGATGTTTTATTTCCACATCTGAGCGTAAATCTTCAAAGAAACTTTTCAAAGTCTTATCAACGTCCCCCTCCCTCATGTGGGTGTTGCTGCTGAGTGGCTCCATACTTGTAATGTCCTCTTTTTTTTAGTTTGGTGAAAACTAATATTCAGTGCTGGATGTTTGTCTAGAGTTCTACTCGTATTTCTGTTGACTGCAAATAAGGGGGCAATAAAGTAATTACATTAACTTCAAATGAATTTTTCTGCAACCTTTTTCCTAATTTTAGAAGTTTATACGTAAATCCTTAAAGAAAAACACTGAGTCTGTTTAATTCTATAGATTATAAAAAGAAGTGCCAGAAGTTCATTAAAACGTAATTTGTTACATAAATTAAATAAGTAACATGACTTATATTTATTTTAAATACTAATGTGTGCTGCAGTTTTATCAGGTGAGGATTTAAACTGAATTGTGGCTATTAGTTTAACTTTGGTTCATTGTCATCTGTTTGTGATGAAAACCTGATGGAAATATTCTCTCAGCAGCAAAAGATAACATCACGATGATGTCTTTTACAGTTCCTCATAAAGCTGTAGCTTTAAAAAAGTGATTTGGTGGTGAATTCTGACAGACTTACACCTCAAGCTCAGACATAAATAAAAAGATGGAAGTGACTTTGTGCATAATAAGGACGAGGTTAGGGTTAAAATATGTGCGGACAATGCAGCAATGTGCCACATGTATTATGTGTGGTCATCATGCATTTCCTTTAGTTTTTGTGCTGGTCGCATGTAAATACATGCAAATGACATCAGCCTAAAACATAACAGAGTAAACTACCATGAAACAGTAGCAGATTCGAAACTTCAGGGACCAATCAATTATTTACTATCATGAAAGAAAGAAAAAAGTTAATTAAGTTCATTTATTCATTTTCAGATTGTTTCACAGAATGATTATAGACCACATGTGTCAAAATCAAGGCCCGGGGGGCCGGATCCACCCCTCCGGGTAATTCTATCCGGCCCTCCAGAAATCATTTTATTTTATGTTATTAATGTCCCAATGTTATCTTGTGTTTATTTTTTTTCTTGTATAATTTTGACAAAATATATTTTTACATATGTAAAGTTATTTAAGGTTTAAGTTGACTTATTCTGGAATAATATTCCTGCATTTTATTATTCATAATTATGTCAAAAGTTACAGTTTTAAAGTTCTGTAAATTGGCATTCTGCTAGTTTTTTGGACTATTTAGGCATTTACTTAGATTTTTTAGGCTATTTTGGAGTTTAGCTAATATTTCAGCTACATGCTAGCTGATTCGTGTTTTTTTTTTTTTCGTTTTTGAGGCTAATTTGGCGTTTAGCAAATATTTGAGCTAGCTGTCAGCGTTTTCAGCTATCAATTTCAGCATGTTCAGCTATCAGCACTATCATTTTCAGCGAATAAATTCAGCTTACAGCATTCACACTAGCATTATCACAGGTAATGCTATATATCTAGTTCATAACTATGTTAAAACGTTTTGGTTTTAATGTTTTAAAAATGTAGTTTTAGAGTGGTCAGTAAATGTTTATCCTGTTCGACCTAAGGAGTTTTTTTTTTTTATTTTGGTCCCTTGTTCGATTGAGTTTGACACTCCTGTTATAAAGGAGGAGATTTGTTTTTACTGGAGAAATCAGTTTAAGACTGTAGTAATTTTTTTCATTGATAAAAAAGAAAAAAAATGTAGATTCTCTTTGACCAATAAGTCAAACTGAAGCTGGGACGTTTCTGCAGGTTCTGGACCCTCTCTGGTCTGGATGTGGTTGCAGGTGCATGAGGTCTCCTCAACAAACTGTGTTCAGGACAGGAAACTAACAACAGATAATTTGACCTCTGACCTGTCTCAGTGTTTTTCATTTCTCTTAAACTCCAGAACAACTTCTTCTCCTTCTTTTTTTTTGTAATTATTGTTTTTGTCCAGTGATTGATATGTTTTAAATAGTATTACCCTCCGATGCCTGAATATATTTCTAGCTATTATAAAAATTCATGTGTGTTTTTGCTTATAAGTAGATGCTGAATCAGGGGTCCCCAAACTCCGGCCGGATCCGGTCCTCCTCCACATTTCCCGGCCCCTCAAACACTATGAGAAACGAGTCTTTTTTTTTTTCTTTTCTTCAATCTCTCCGATCCAGATCCACATAGAACATGACTTTTTATTCCACCCTTCTGCAGTCTGAACTATGACGGGAGAGGAGAGAATATTTATTGGTTTATTTTCTTTCATTTTTTTAACATCATTTTTTTCTGTGAAGATTATAGAAATGAATTATTTAAAATGTGGCTGTATATGTGTGGCTCTCTGGAAAACTGTAAATGTTTACGTTTAGGTTGTGAATGTTACACTTTTTCTGTTAGCCTAAAAACTGACCCCACATCAGAGAAGAGGACATTTTCAAAACGCTGTGCTAAATTGATGTAATTTTGAGGCAGAATTGGTTTGGTGTATATCAGCATCAATGGGTGTTCAGGGGTAAACACATGATCATCATTTATTTATTGAGAATACCTCTATAGACTATTGCTACTGATGTCTCGAAGAGATTCCTCTCTGCTAAAACTGTTAGAAGACACTGAAACTGTTTCTTCAGCTCTCTGTCCACATAGTTTATCGTTCCAAGTGTTTTTAGAAATGGGCGAATATCCCGGAGAAACTGGCCTCAGACTTGTAGAGCTGGACTCGGTGACTCTGTCTGCTGTGCACTGAGGCAAACGGTGAAACTGAATCTTTTTGATTTTGAACGCGCCTCAAGCAGGAAGTCAAAGCCTCTGCAGTCATCCGTCCCCCAGCATGTGTTGATGCTGTTACAGAGATGAACCCATGCAGTGGAGGTGGGGTCTACATGTGAGCTCGACTCACAAACTAACTCCAAATTTCCACTCAACTTTCATTCAAAAACGTTGACGTTTCCAGAATTTAAGCAGTCTAGATTCAAACGTGGACCTCGCACCTCCTCACGCCACTGCTTCTTCATGGCACACAGCGAGTGTCCGGACGTCCTGGTTCTCCCAGATCAACAGTTCTCATCTGTAGCACATTTTCCTCGGAGCTCTGAAGGTTTAGGACTTCAAGCCTCAGTAACGGCAGGAAAACAAACGTCTCCATGAAACTGCAAACGGTCCAAGTGAAAAATCAACCTAAACTCAGTTTAATGAAGCCTCGTTTCTGAAAACAGATAAACATTTAATGCTTTGATAAAAATGGAGAAAAATCGCTCCGGCAAGTTCAAGTCCAAACGCTTCTGATGTATTATGGCCTGTATTTGTGAACATGTAAATATCTGAGCTTGATGGGACCATATGGAAACCATTTGCAATCTAACCTCAAGTCATCATGTTGATGAAGATCGAAGGCGGTGTAATAGTGAACGAACAGGCCTGTAATAATGTAAGTGGAGGTGGAGGACCGGTCCATAAATAAAAGCATGTTTGGATGAATGTGGACTGTGTGTGGAGCAATTATGGGATGGAGCGAAAAGGGGGGGCCGGTGTTTGATCAGGGCAGGTGTGATGAAACACGGGGGTGCACGAGTTCAAAAAAATACAAAAGGAAACAGGATTAGTGGATGTTTTTGGAGGATAAAAGAACAAAAGATTCTGACTGCACTGAAAAACCACACTGCCATCTTGTGTTGTAAAGGATGCAGACAAAGCACAGGTACAAACTCATCTGTGCTGGATCCAGTCAGAGGAGGAAAATAATTACATTAAAATAAACACTTTTTAAGATTTATTTCTTTATTTGAACTTTTATGAATGTTGTTTCTCTTTTTTAATCTGCTCTGTGCGCATGCTTCTTACCCTAAAGAGATAGGAATACAACATAAAACAAAGATCATCGACAAAGGTCAAAGGAACAACTAAACGGACAGTTAGAGTATAAAAGAGACCCAACCTACTAAAATGGCATAAATAGGCAGTTTCATGTTGTTGGAAATTGAATTAATTGCTACGTCATTATCTTTATAATAAATCATAAGCCATAACAACAACAACATTGAAAAGAGAAATACAGTAAAAAGTGCACCATCATAAGTTTAACTTAAAAACTATACAGCTGCCAAAGATGAAATTGTTAATGATAAACTTCTAACAATATAGAAATGTTCCACCATATTTGTTCCACAAAGAAAGTTTTTTTTTTTTTT
>NC_050519.1:22644838-22655700 GCF_002922805.2 Oryzias melastigma | reverse complement strand
CCCGGACACCCATCTGATGGATGGCGGAGGCGGCGGTGAAGACACCCCCCACTCCCACCCCCTCCTTACCTCATCCAACAGCAGCGTCCAGCAAACAACCCCCCCTCGCCCTCCTCTTCCTCCCTACATCTGCTTGTGGGGCTTGTCGCAGCAGTCCTCGCTCCCGGAGCCCTGTGAGCTCGCCGTGCCCGCCACCGGCACCGGTACCGGCACCGGGCCCGCCCCCCCGCCTCCCTCCCCGCCGCTGCCGCCGCCGCTCTCCCGCAGCTCCTTCTCCCTGCGCTCCCTCTCCACCGCCTCCTGCTCGCTCTTGCTGCTGGGGAACTTGTCCTTGTTGTTCTCCTTCTTCCACTTCATCCGCCGGTTCTGGAACCAGATCTTCACCTGCCGCTCCGTCAGCGCCAGCGCGTGCGACACCTCGATGCGGCGCTTCCGGGTCAGATAGGGATTGAAGAGGAACTCCTTCTCCAGCTCCAGCGTCTGGTAGCGGCTGTAGGTCTGCCGGCCTCGCCTCCTGCCCGCAGCTACTGGGGAGGACGGGGAGGGACACGCTCTTAGTTTACCTTCATCCTCAGGGGAGTTTACAAAACCAAAGGAAAGAAAACTAACACTGGAAAAAGATCAATTCACAAAGTTCTGTCCATTCAAAAATATTCGTTTCACCAAATTAAATGATGAGTTTATTGTTTTGTTTACTCAAACCATAAACCCCAAAATGTAATTTCATAGAAACGAATATTTTTTTAAATGTAACAAATTACAGATTTTTTTTGGTAAAATTATCCAGTGTTTCATTTTTTTCCGTAATATCAAAAAAGAAATCGATCTTAAAATTTTTGAATATGTGTGTGTCAAAAAAGGCTGGTGAATAAATACATACAGTTTTCTTTTAGCATTATTTTCAAGATTACATACAGTAACTAAGATTTTCATTTTCATGTTTAAACGTGTTTCCTTAACTCTCAGTTTTTGGCTGATTTTCTCTTAAATTCAAATATATTTTGTCTTTCTTTTATTTTGGGGGGGGGGTACATTTACACTTTGGTCTTTTTTCTGAAAATATGTTCAATATTTTAAGACAGCCAGTGGAGAAGTTTGTGGTCGTTTCCAGTCATGAAGGTGTGAACTTTACGCGCCCAATAAAAGCATGAACGTTTCTGCTCTGACGCAGAAACAACAAATCGACGATTAAACGGGAGAAACTGCAAGTTTCTGACAAACAACTGAGTTTTGATACACGCAGTCTGTATAGATTTAAATAGAGGATTAAAAAAACACGCAGCACGCAAATAGAAAAGTTTTTAGAAACACAAAATGTTCATGGCTAAAAATATTAGTGTTAAAAATTACAATAAAATTGAACTAAATAGAATAAACTGGGTTCATTCTTGTTAGAGAAGAAATAAAGAAATTATAGGAGTAAATACAACACACAATTATTGAAATAAATATATTTCTAAATAATATTCATCATAAAAATTTTACATTTTAAATTCAATAAAAATATTTATCTTAATGTATTTAATGCTTGAGATGTATTTTGTTATTAAGGGGCGTTCCCGACATTTTTTGCTTTTGTTTCCATCGTCCGCGTTCGCGCTTTGGCGCTTTTCATCTGTTTAGACACAAACAGAAACACATAAATGCAGCACTTAAAAACTTTATTTTAATTAACTTTTTTTTCGCTTTTCTTAACTTATTACTGAATATTCTGTGACTCTTAATGGCTAGAAAGGAAGTCGAACGCGCACACGCACGCGTCCGGTTAGGAAAACCGTAAAAAAAAGGTGTCATAAATATCACAGTGCGGACAAATGTGTGGAAATGTGGCGCAGCAACTTCTAAAGCAGAGATTGAAGAGCTGCCTCTGTTCACTGAACAAATACATGTTTCTAAAGTCTGCAAACAACAGAGCGACCGGCTGCTTGTCCAGCAGCCCGAGCGGCGGCACGCTGAACGGATTCACAGCAAATATTTGCAAATGTTTGCTGGAGCTGCGCAGAACGGAGCGCAATCTGGATCCCAATCACAGCTGGTAAACGAGGCGCAAACGTGGCGCTGCGTTTAGGAGAAAGATTTTTTTATGCCACACAAACGAAAACGCCTGATTGTAGATTGTAGTTTTAATGCTGGCCTGCGCCCCCACGCGCACACTATTCATCCCCAGAGAGGCAACCATGATCACTTCCAGAACTTTGATGGAAATGCTTTGACAGTCTGGTGAGCAGCTTAATCCAAAGGATTGTCTTCCATTAAGGTTACAGTAGTCACCAATCTGATGGAAGTCTCTTGTAATTTGGTAGACGCGCGGAGAGGAAGGAGGAGAAGACGCACACACAACAGCGCCTTTGTGGAGAGGGCCCAGCTGTGTGTGGTCCGCCAGAGGCCGGCGCCGTTACTCTGTGCCACAGCTACCAGGGGAAGGTGGGGCCGCATACATGCTGTCAACAGACAGGAATTAGGGGGAATGCGAAAGGTTTTCCACCGTCCAATAAGTCGCGGGAGTTTAGTGTTAGCACGAGGCAGAACCGGTGATCCCACCCCGAACCCTGGATCTTAATGCGCAACAAAGGAGGCGGCAAGAAGCCTGCTTCAAGATCATTCAGAAATGATGATGACTAAATAGTTGTTTTTACGTTCATTTCCCTTTTTATTCTATTTTTTCTCTCCCAACACTCCTAATCTCTGCCCTTCAGGAATCCAACAAATAACACCCAAACAGGCTCGGAATAAACGGCGGCAGCTGACGGACGAGCTGCTTTTGGAGGGCCAGACTGTTTCCACTCGCCATGCGGAGGCAGTTAGAGGACGGGCAGAGCAAAGCCAACTAATAACATTGATTCATAACATCGATTATGTCTTTCTCCATGTTTAAAAACGGCCAGGCCGTTTGTCAGAAGTCCCCGCCGCGCGCGCAACATGCTGGAGCACATTCAGCCACGCACGCACGCAGGTCAGGGCAGCGGAAATGAGCGGCTGCTCCGCTCCTCCTCTCTGGACCTCGAGTCCCATTCTCTCTGTTGGCGCTTTTAGTGGTTATTCTGGAGAAGCAGAGTCAAATTAAAACGTCCCTGTCGAGTTTTGTCTTAATTTGAGAAAAGAAATATTGATAAAACCAAGAGCGCAGATCAGAAAAGCTTGCTCTTTTTCATGCAAAGATTAAGAAATAGTTAATAGGGGGATTTTAAAATGTAAAGGAGAAAAAAATAAACTTAATGATGAACAAGATGTTTTCCTGGAACTCGGAAGAAGCTGCGCGCGCATATAAAACGTTTAAAGCTAAACACTGAAGCTCATCTGCAGCAGTGAAGTGAACTTAAGCTGAAGCCGGAAATCAGCAGATCTTCAACACATGCATTCACGCGCGCGCACGTGGAAGCTGAACAGGAGGGCTGAAACTGAGGGGATTTAAATGAAGTGCAGATTAAAAGGAGAGAAGAGCAAAACCAACGGTGGATGAATGATTATTACTGTTATTATTCTGCTTTATAATAAACAGCAAATGGTTGAAACCCCTCTAAGCATGAACCTGTGAGCAAACCCTCTCCTCCTTCAAACACACGCACGCGCAGAAGAGTTATGGCCTCAAACAAAGCAGCCAAACCATTCACTGATCCTTCTCTCCCGTTTTGTCTGTTTCTGCGTCTCCCTGACACTCCAGAAAAATACCCCCATATCTCTCAAACACGCGCTTGTTGTGTGTCTGTGCGTGAGTGCGTGCGTGTGTGTGTAAGTGGCTGCCATGTCTCCACATCAGACCACAGTTAAAGTCGTAAAAGCTGTAGTAAAAGTTAAAGACTTAAAGCCGGGTCAGAGCTGGGTCTGAGACTCCCGAGTTTCTCCAAACTACCCCCCTCCCTCCCCGCTCTCCCCTTTCTTTACAAACTAAAAGAGGGGGGGGGGGCTTCCCTTCACATTTTTGCGTTTTTGTTTGGTTGGCATGCTTTTCTTGTGTTTCTCGGTCTGTTTTTAGCGGAAAACCTCCAGAAATATCCGCGTGCACAATGCGTGCGCCCTCATCAATTTTAAACTTACACGAATGCCCCCCAACATTTCCCTTCCGCGTGCGCCTTCGCTCTGCTGGGTTACAGATGAGTTCTCACCTTGCGGCCTCATCCACGGGAACAGCTGCGTCGGCGACGGACTCTGGTCCGTTCCGTCCGCGTCCTCGCCGCCGAGCCCCGCCGCGCCGCCCAGCTTACAGTCGCTGTACTGGACCAGGTCTGCTTCCTGAGCCCCGAAGAGGGTCTGTCGCTGCAGGGCGTCGTATCCGTAAAAGTTCCCCGGCTCTCCGTGGCATGTGACCGCGCACGGACTCTGCTGGTACGGGTTGCTGGGCAGCGAGGACGCGCTGTGGTGGTAGAAGTCCTGGATCTGCGGGGCGTGCTGGAAGGTGGCGCCGGAGCCCGGGCCGTACACCACGGTGGGCCGGCTGCCCGCCAGGTCCTGAGCGAACCCGCACTCGTAGTAGTTCGGACGCAGCGAATCCCCGCTTTTGTATTTGGAGAAGAGCGAGTTTACAAAATATGAACTCATCTTTTGTTGGGTTCGAGTCCGCGGAGTCAGAGTGGCTTTCAGGTGTGTGTTGTTGGTATTTTTGTGGCAGAGCTAATAACACACAGAGACCGAGGCGGGTGGGTGAGTGGGTGGGGTGGGGGGTAGCAGGCGAAGCAGGTCTGCCGCCGGTGTCGGTGACCGTCGTTGTGGCGCTTCCCCTCACAGCCACAACGGGCGCGCGGCTGCCGGCTGCTGAGAGCGACGGTGAGCAGCCAGAGCGAACCACAGCGGCGAGAACAACAGTTACAGCGTCTCCATGAGGGCTCCGAGGAAGAAGAAGAAGAAGGGGGATGAAGCAGAGGAGGAGGGAGGGCTCGTGCGCATTACAGTTCCCGTGTAAGTGCTGGAAGCGGGAGCAGTGTCGCGCTCTCAAACGCTTTTCCGTGATTTACTCCTTTGCAAATGAGTTGTTTCATATTTTCTCTCTCTCTCTCTCTCTCTCCCTCTCTCTCGCGCTTGCTCGCGTGCGCACCCCCCCCCCCTCGCTCTCTCTCTGCCAGTCAAAGTGTGTGTGTCTGTTCTCTTCACACTACCGTGGTGGAGGGACACACGCGCACACGGATAGTCTGAGAGGCTCGTTTGCGGTTTTTTTTCCTCTTTTGCGCGCGCACCCACAGAAACACCGTGGCTTCTCTGGCCCCTGTGCGCGCGCGTGATACAACACAAAGGCAGTAAGAGAGAGGTGGAAGAGAAGCGTGGTGAGGGGGGAGGGGGGTAATGAGAATTCGACCGTTTTGCATCTGATCAAGTGCACACACCTGCGCGCGCATGCACTCTGTCAACTCTGCAATAAGGAGTTTCTGTGGGAGTAAGGCTGACAGCATCCCCATCATTAACGGCTCTTTTTAACCCCCCACCCCCCTCCTTCAGTTCTTACACGGTGTGGCGCGCGAGGCGGCATGAACGAGGGCCCAAAATGTCAGCAGCCCCGGCGGAGCAGAGTGCTTTTTAATTGGTGTCGCCTTTAACAACATCTCGCCTGTAAACGTAATTTCAAAGCAGCCTCTCCGTTTCATGACTGTTTCATGACTGCTGCTGCTGAGGAAACAAACGAGCTCCGCCGTGCAGCACTCAGATTATATGGCACGCTATTTAAATATGATCTCCATAAACGTGTAAGAGGAGGCGGGGGGGGGGGGACTGGCCGTAAACGCCGGCGTGGTCGGAGCGTAAAGCTGCGCAAAGCGGGCTGTCGCTGGGCGCCTGTCGACGTCCTGGACGCGGAGGCGGAGGGATTCTGAGCGGGAGGAAGAGGCGCTCCGTGGCCCCGGAGGCCTCCGCCCGGCAGGCTGCCTCTTCAGGGTTATGTTCGGTTGGAGGGCTGCTGTAACGGGTGATACCAGAACAGCCCTAAAACTGTGGCCTCAAGCACACCCCCTCCCCACCGACTCTTGCACATGCGCACTCCGTTAACAAGAAAACAAGAAGCAATTATAGTTGTACAATAATGTATCGTGTTGTTTCCACTGTTTTCCATCTAAGGAAACGTCTGGATGATGACTGTCTCTCAGCATTCGGTCCCAGGTTAGAATCTGGAGAATTTGCCCACTTTGGGCCAATTTTTGTGGCACCAAAAACACCTTTACTCACACAAAACGAAGACAATCCGGTCATTTATAATTTGAGGAGAACCTTGAACTTGAAAAATTTAAATATTCCCGCATCATGTTAGCCACACCCCCACCCCAAAGGGTCACGAGGTTCCCCTAATAAAGAAAAACAGCTATTTATTTTTGTCAAAATGAGCTAAAATTTGGATTTTTCTTTGCCAAACACCTCCTCAAAAAACGGACCTAAAAATAGAAAGGAGGGAGGAGGTCGCCACATCACACAGTCTCCGTCTGCTGAGTTCAACTCGAGCGGGTTTACTGGTGGAGCACGAGCGCCATCAAGCGGCACGTGGCAGTAAAGCTACGAGAAGGGAGGAGGCGGCAGAGAGGACCTTTGTTTTGGGTCCAAAGGCCTCGGATGGATTCTCTTATTTGTACTCATTATAAATATACATGCATATACATATGCAGATATGAATACACGTGCATACATGTAGTCTACAGGTGTTTAAAAAGGGCTTTACAAGGATCATATTTGTTTCTATCTGCGTCAAATAAATTATTTAAATGTTTTAAACCACGCCTCTTTTTTGATAGCAGAAAATGTGGTGAAACAAAACTGCACTGAAATGTGCAAAACTTAGAAATGAAGAAGCCAAATAAAGATTTGATCAACAAAATGTTAGTTCTTGCATTTTAAGATGTAACTGTCCACATTATTATTACATTATGACTAAAACGTGAATATTATTTTAACCATAATCACATAATAATGTATTCAATGTTTGCATATAAATGGTTTAGTTTTGTTATAATTCTGGATGCGTTTTTGCGCACTGACAGATCCGTGCCGCACGTGCACTGCTGCTGGTGTTTCAAACAGAGCGAGTGATGCAGCAGAGTAAACATGGAGGTGTTGGTTCTGTGAGAGCGCGAGCCGGGGAAGTCCAGAGCGGGAATGGAGCCGTTTTACTGCCGCGCATCATCGCTGCTTTTATGTCCGACAGACCTGGACTGTGCGTGTGAGCGCGGCCGTCTAAATTACTGGCAGTAAACAGACTGTAAAACACAGTTGCTGCCATTAGCACTCTGAAGAGAAAGCCGCGCAGACTCCCTTCAGCTCTGTGGAAACAGAAAAGGGGAAAGGAGAGGAGCGCCAAACCTAAAGACAAAACATTGGCTAGTAAAATGAGTTTATGACGCAAGCCCTCCTCCAGGCTCCGCGGCGTTTAAGACCAGCTTCGTGTCACGTTTCAGTGGACTCTCGTACCCTCGGGGCCGCAGGAGAGGCCTGACTCCAACCACGGCGTGCTGGTGCTGCGATGACGCATCTGGAGGAGGCCGAAGTCATCTTCGCGCGCAAAGACGCACAGTCACAGCTGAGTTTTCTCTCCGCTGACACACAAATGAGTTTGAACCAAAGTTCCCCGAGCCTTTTACATCTCGCGGAGACTGAGCCCCACGGAGCGGCCCCCGTCTGTCCCAGCAGAGGATGGGAGCTCCGCTCCTCACGTCTGCTTTCTCTCTCGTGCTTTCCTCGCTGCACTTTTTCATTCCTCACGGCGTGTTTGCTTTACAGCCGTTTAGTTCTTAACCTTCAGAAATTTATACGCTATAAACTTTTATTGCCGTCATATTCTTTTATTGCACCGCGCTGTACTGAATCCTCTTTCCCCCCCCCTCCTCTCCTCTTCCTCTCCGGCTTCCTCTTCGGCTGTTTTTACGACAGTCGGCTGTGGATACTTCCAAAGCGTCCTCATCGCTCATCGCGCCCCGCTCCCTCTGCATGTTGTTGAGACACCCGATGCGCGCCGCATACATCCTGCTCCTCTCGCGCATGCTGCGTGTTTCCGTGCGTGGAACCGGTCGAGGAAGTGTGCAAAACAGCTGACGCGAGGAAGAAGAGAAGGAGCAGGGAACGCTGCCAGAGCTCGGGTTATTAGCCTGGAGGGACCCATAATATTGTGTTTTCACCTTTCTTTCTTTTCTTTCTTTCTATCTTTCTTTTTTTTTAAAAGCACAGAAGTAAAGAAATAAAAGAAAGTCTGTCGGTCTGTTCTGGGGGCGCCGTTTCCGCGCTGCTCTTTGCAGCCAAACCTCCATGCGCGCGCGACCTTCACCGGGAGATCCACGAACACAACTCTGACGGTATTTATTGATCTATCAATTTTCTTTAAGTTCTTCTGATTGAACAAAAGAAATACATTCAGAGAAATGAAACATTTAGAAAGTATGAAAATTAGTGAAAATTCAAGTAACATGTTTAGAAGGTTTTTTTAAATTCCACTTTCAACTTTCTGAATTTAAATAAATGCTTATTTATTTATTTATCTGACATTTGGATTGTTCTGTGGTTTGTTTCCTGATTATAATATAAAAAAATAGAAAATTTTATTTTTTTATTTTGCATGACGTTAATATTTAAACAATGGATTTGCAACTAAATAGCAAATGTTGTCATTTATATGAATGTTTTGCGTTCTTTAAAACTTTTTTTTTCATTTAAATTGTGTGTTTTAAGGATTAAAAACAAAGTGAGCCTTTGTGGTCTCAACATGTTTTAAATGTGAGCTGTTGGTGTTAATTAAAACAAGTCCAGTGACCGCATCCTCTGTTGTTTTTATTTGCTTGTGTATTTGTTGTCTTCTTCGAGGCACCTTTAGAAGATTTATTTTAAAAAATATTTTCTCTTCAAAGTCCTTCCTCGGCTTCAGAGAGCCGAGCAGATGCTCTGCGCTGTCAGGCCTCCAAAGTTTTCTTCACGGGTGAGTTTGGGTGCAGTTGGAGCGGCAGTGACGCGCACGCGCAGCAGCCATGAATGCTTTGCATCTCTCAGAACACGTGCACAGCAGCCCTGGGACCAGTTATTAATAAATGCGGAGCGGATGTGAAGTGATCAGAGCATGTGCGGACTGGACCTCCTGCAGCAGAGCATGGATGGAGCGCGTCATCGCTGCTGCTTGATCAGTGATCAAAGCCGAGCTCCACCACCGAGCTCCTCCACCGTCCTTCACTGGGTTTAATGAAAACACGCCGGAGCGTCTGACTGGACTGTTTTGGCCTGATTATCTGCTTTCAGCACCACGTGGGCGCGTAACGGAATCCCGGCTGATTACAGCCGCCGACGCCGCGCAGTGTGAGGACATCAGCCGTCATCCGTCCACGTCAGCCGCAGCCAACTCCGAAACAAGCTTTTACAAATAAAACATATAATCATCTATAAGAGCTAGTTAATAAACTTTGATTACAATTTTACATTCCAGCTTCAAACTCGCCTTTTGCAAGAAAACTCATTGAGGAAGTCCAAAGGATAGAACTCCAATGATGAAAATAGTTGTTGTTAACAGAACTGCAAGGGACTAACTCTGCATGTTTCATATTTTCAATCAGAAAAAAAAGAATTGGGTTTAAATAAAACTACAATCCCCCCAAAAAACATTGCTGAAAATAAAAGAAAACTCAAAATACATCCCAACTTGAGTGACCCAGACTATATGATGACGTAATATTTATATTTTTTAAATGTGCTTTTCATTTATAAATAAAAAAATATGTAAAAATGTGAATAAAGCCTATACAATGTGTTTCATTGTAAGTTCTACTGCAGTTTTAAGAAGATTTTGACCTTTTTGGATTCTTTTCGAAATTTTATGACCTTTCATCATTAGATCAAGTCATTTTTTTGTACTTTTTTCCCAAATCTAAGGACCCTAAACACCATATACATAAAGGCTACACATTTTTTTTTAATATTTTCACATAGATTTGATTCATTCTAAAACATCCTAAATTTGTTTTTTAATCATACATTTTATAAAATAAACAGCTTTTTAAATATGAAGTTGTCCTAAAATAAATGTTGTTAAAATAATATTGTTTTCCCTGGAGCAGCACTTTGTGTTGGGAAAGAGCTTCTCCTGCAGACAGATAGTGAATTTGAGTGGAGAGATTCTGATTTATGAAGGAAGAACAACACTGATCTTTACAGGACTTTTGGAGCTGAAGCTGTGACCACCAA
This sequence comes from Oryzias melastigma, assembly GCF_002922805.2. Lineage (NCBI taxonomy): Eukaryota > Metazoa > Chordata > Actinopteri > Beloniformes > Adrianichthyidae > Oryzias > Oryzias melastigma. The sequence continues at coordinate 22,645,575 of NC_050519.1, read as the reverse complement.
ATGATAGTTTTACCCACAGTTTGTGGTGAGCATCAATGTATTTTTGGTCTCGATTATCATGATGGAAAAGAGATCCAAAGATAAGGTCAATGAGGTCAAAAGCCCAGAATGAACGGAAATCAAATAAAAAATATGCAAAAAATTGTTATTTTTATATATGACATCATGTTGCAGCCAAACAACCTGAACCCAGAGATCAGTGATTGTGCACTTTGCTCCATGAAGGTGAACAAAGGTGAAAGCTTCTGGATTTTGTTTTCATTTTCTGATTCATTTTTGTTCAAAAACTTAAGAAACGCAAATAGTTTTCTTTAGTGTGAATTCACTTCAGTTTCAGTGTTGGTTTTTTTGTTGTTGTTCTTTTGGAAAGTACAAATACATGAACGTGTTTGACTCATTTTCAGTTGATTAACCAGAACTCCCCCAAATAGAGAGTGAAGGATCTGCATCCTCCGCTCAGCGTGAGAGGAAGATTTGTAACATCTGTGTACAAAGCACTGCTTCTTTGTCCACACACACACACATACACACGCTCTCTCTCTCTCTCATTCTCTCTCTCACACACACACGTGATCTTGTGTAGAGTGACAAAACATGAATCCATTGATTTACCTGACCAGGAAGCTGCTCTCCTCATCATTAAGCCCCGCGCTTATTCCTCCGGGCTCCGGCTCACAGCTGAGGCAGAATGCAAATCTTCTGTTCTGCTTGAGTCTGCGGGGCAGCTGAAGTGTGTG
>NC_050519.1:22608116-22644796 GCF_002922805.2 Oryzias melastigma | reverse complement strand
GGGTCCTTCATTTTATGCCCCCCCCTCGCCGGCTGCCTCCCAGAGCAGCTCTCATCTCCGGCTCAGATTGTTCATGGAATGTCTTTGTTCGCGCAGCGACGTTTCAGTCCAGAGAGTTCAGGTCAAATGTAGACAGCACTGGAGCAGCTCTGACTGTCACTTTCTCTGTTTGGAGCATCTCAGCTCACTTATTTAACAATGGCATTTGCTGTGCACGCGCTTAGTCACTTCACCCTTTTGCCTTTATGATTCCATTAATCACTATTTGATGGTTCTGATAACCACCGCTTTGGGACTTGGACTCAGTCAGAAGTCACGTTTGCTTCAAACAATCAAAGTGTTTTCTGCAGTTTGAATGAACGGCAGTCGCCACGTGTCGCTCCTGCAGTGAGGCCTGCGCGCCAAGCGCGCGCTGCGCCCTCACGTGAGGAGGAATACTTCTTCTTCAGAGTCGCATCCACTTTTATTTCAGCTGCTTGTCAAAAAATAATTGAGAACTTTTGATTTTAAATGTTCTTGTGAAAATGTGTTATGTTTTTCCTTAATAAGACAAGCTTTTCTCCTTATAAAACTTGCTTTTGATCTTGAATACGATAACGTTTCTGACACCAACTGTCCTTGTGTCGCAGCATTGATGGTCTCAGGGTTAAAATATTTAAATAAAGGATCAACTCGGATCAAAAATCTGCATTTTCTGATTAATAAGAAAATCAAAGAGTTCCAGCTGCGAGTTTTACAAGAGAAGCGTCGCCGGTGGCATCCTCCGGTGAATGCTCCATCCTGCGTGAGCGTGGGCGTTTTACGGTGGGGGGTGTTTATTGGTTTATGACAGTCTTTTGGTGTTGCAGCCAGACAGACGCCTCTGTCCTCCATGCTCCGGTTTTCTGCACTGAGGAGACACATATTTGCAACACATGCCTGCTCATCCGAGTCTTCCTCCCCGCTCTCTCCTCTTCTTCTTCACCTCCGCTCCGGCTCTTTGTCTTAAAGACGGCGAGCCTGAGATGGATGAGGAGACGAACAGCTTCACTTTCACACCATTCAGAGGCGCGTCACTGAAAGAAGAAAGCTCGGCTGCACATATACTGTAAAGCACACGTGTCAAAGTCAAGGCCCGGGGGCCGGATCCGGCACGCCGGGTAATTATATCAATAAATATAGTCATTAATGACCCGATGTTATCTTATTTCTAACTTGTATAATTTTGACAAAATATATTTTAATGGAGAGTAAATATTGAAAGTTATTTAAGGTTTAAGTTGATTTATTCTGGAATAATATTCCTGCCTTTTTATTATTCATGTTTAAAAAGTTAGTGTTTTAAAGTTTTTAAAAAATGTCATTCTGCAAGCTTTTTGGACTGTGGTATTTACTAAGATTTTTAGGCTATTTAGGAGTTCAGCTAATATTTCAGCTACATGCTAGCTGTTTTGGCTAAATTAGGCTTTTTTTGTTGGTTTTTAGTCTGTTTTGGAGTTTAGCTATTATTTGTATGCCACATGCTAGCTGTTTTAACTAATTTAAGTTTTTTTTAGCTATTTTGACGTTTAGCTAACATTTCAGCTAAATGCTAGCTGTTTTGGCTAATTTAAACTTGTCTCTCTAAGTTATTTTAGGCTGTTTTAGAGTTAGGCTATTATTCACGCTGGCGGTTTTAGCTAATTTAGGTTTTTTTCTGTTTTTTAGGATATTTTGAAGTTTAGCTTTTTTTCAGCTACATGCTGTTTCGACTAACCTACATTTTATTTTGTCTTTTGTTTTTTAGGATAATTTGGCATTTAGCTATTATTTTATAGCTGGTCATCAGCTTCAGGGTTTTCTGCTAACAAGTTTAGCATCTTCTGCTATCAGTTCCATCGTTTTAAGCTGTCAGTGTCAGCATCTTCAGATATCAGCATTAGCATCTTCAGCAGCTAAATTCAGCTTACAGCATTCACACTAGCATTATGGCAGGTAATAAATCATAAATATGTTAAAAAGTTTTGATTTTAAAGTTTTAAAAATGTAGTCTTAGAGTGTTCAATAAATGTTGATCCTGTTCGGCTCGTGATCTAAGGTGTGTTTTGGATTTTGGCCCCTTGTGTGATTGAGTTAGACCCCCCTGCGGTAAAGTCTCGCTTTAATAATAAGAGTCCAGCATCAGCAGCACAAAGTTACAAGAGACAAACACAGAGGACACACAGGAAGGCCTGGACCGGGACCAGATGGGTTAGAGATGCTATTCCTGTCATACAAATAATAAACATTTAGACAATAACGACACTGAAAACAGCTTCAAACAGCGAACGAACTCATCTAAAGAAGTCAGATAACATGTCAACAGACTATAAAAACAAGATCTTCAACTCATTCCGATAAGAAATATGTACAATAAATTAGAAATACTTCATATCAAGAAAGTTCTGTCTTATTTTCCAATATCATTTTCAGAAGTCCCATCAGCTCTTGGGAATAAGCATCAAAACAACGCGTGCTTCGGGCATGCGCAAACTGTAAACATTTTCCTCGTGAGCGAGAACGCGCTGTCCTGTGAGAAGACGGAAGAACCACGGAGTGAAAAGAGGGGTTTTGTTGGAAAAAAAAGTGCACGTGCACTTCCTGAAATGAAACAAATCCGCTTTGCATAGCAGGTATCACCTCGTGTAAGTATGAAAAATAGATATTTTAGTGGCACATAATGTAAAAAAATTAGATTTTCTGTTGGATGAAGATGATGATGAAGTGAATGAAGAGTTGGGTTTATCAGAAGATGGTCTGCGGGATATTAAACGCCTGTCAGAGGCGTGGATGGAGTCAAAACGTGCGTCGGCGAGCTTTAAGCGGACACTTTCAATAAAAAGTCTATGCAAACGCGCTGTACGCGTTTTTATTGAAAGTGTCCACTTGAATGCAAGCTGACGCACGAGTGTGTGAGCGCCCATCGAATCTCACAAAACCCCCGACATGATCGATCCTGATCGGATTCGCGCGGCTGCTGAGCTGGTTGATCCTCCCGCCGGTCCCTCTCCTCCTCCGCGCCTCATTACTCAAGCCGACAGTCGGGGAAACAAACGGCGGCCGGCCGCTTCCTAATCAAACGGTGACAGCAGAGAGCCAAACGACCGCAGTGGAGGGGGAATAAAATAGGGATCCCTATCATCCTGTGTGGCTCCTTCTCCTATATTGATGGCCTTTGAAATTCCGGTTTCAGCACCTGCGCGCGCGCAATCGTTGCCAAAACAGAGCCAATAAATAACCAATAAAGGAAGTGCTTCAAAAAAAGAAAAGAAAAGGAAATGTTCTTTCTTTTTTCTTTTCCCACCACTTCGCGATGCACCCAAACATCAAACAACCCGATCTGTGCGTAAAATCTTCTTTCACCCGGAGAGCAGAGAGAGTCCTTCTGGGTGGAGGTTACACTCCTCTCAGTTTTCCAAAGTCCCACTCTCCAGATCTGTCAGTGAACATCACATTTGGTTCAGGTCGATGTTCATGGATGGTGTCGGAGTAGGAGAGCGCGCCTCCAGAAGTTCGTCTCCTGACCTCTGAAGTCCATAAATGCCAGGTGAACTCTCCAACTGTGAGCGCGCGCTGCTCCTGCTCACCTGCCGGATGGATGATTCGCTCGTGACGTCACCAACAAACTGCTGTGCGTTTTGGTCTTTTGTTTTCTGTGCTTGCAAACACGCGCTTCAGGTTTATCATCTGCGTGGCGTGAGCGTGCGTGTGCGTCTGGGTGTGCATGGGTGCGCGTGCTCCTCGACAGTGCCTCTACTCCTTGGACTGGTCCTTGCTCTGTTTCTTCATTTTCATCCGTCGGTTCTGAAACCAAATCTTCACTTGGCGCTCGGTCAGGTTGAGCGCGCGCGCCACCTCGTGCCGCCGGTCACGCGTGAGGTACATGTTGAAGAGGAACTCCTTCTCCAGCTCCAGGGTTTGGTATTTGGTGTAAGGGCACCGCTTCTTCCTGGAGGAGCGCGCATGCAGCCAGTTGGCTGAAGGGTCATCTGCGGAAGAAACCAGAAACAGCCTTTTAGAAAATGACGTCAGTTTTGCGTTCAGAGGATCAGTCTTTGTGCACACGAGGAGCCCGAAAAGACCGTTCATCATGTCAACGATAAAATAAACAAAACACATCCACATTAACAACCTTTAGAGACCGTTCCAGCTGTTTACATTTTACATTAAACATATGTTTTTGTTGCATAAAAATTGGAATAATTGCATAGTAAATAAAAAAAAAATCAAACTTAAAATTATTGTTTTTAGACCATTAATAAAGAAAAAAATTTAATCAGAACTGTTAATTAAATACAGACTAAATAAGAACATTTTATTTATTTATTTTATCTTGGTTATTTGAATTACTAATACCGTAGAAAAACATACATTATATGTTTCCAGACAGTTGTCTGTTACTTGTTTTGCATGGATTTGTTTGCTTTAGTATTTAAATTATTTGCTCATATAGGCCCTTAAGCATTAAGTTATTCAGCTCTTATGTTGGGGATGTACAGCTCATAATTTAATCTTCTGCTTCGTATGTACCTCCCTTCCCCCCACTTGCTGTTAACTGTTATTTCTGTTCATTGTGTAGGTCAATCTAGTGACCTACATCACTGGATGGAGGTCCAGCTTCTGTTTGTTTATCTACTTTTGTCTTTATTTGCTTTTACTGTTTTTGTTGGATTTTTTTGCGTCTCAGTTTAAAGAGCCCCTATGACATTTAAAAAAAAGAAAACTTTCCAGTAGTGTTTTAATTTTGATTTTGAAGTTTTTAACCAAAATCCTACAACTTAAATGTCTTAAAGAGCAATTTTTCCTGTTGATCTGAAGCCTCTGTTTCCAGAATCTCTTCTGAGGGGGCGTGGCTTTTGGAGGTCCGCCCCTGTCTGATTGTCATAGCTCTGTATCTCGCTAGTGTAAATCTTCATAAAACGAAGTTCATATTGATGGACATTTTTATGTTCATCAATCTGGGTAATGTCCAGCCGTATGGTTCTGATCCGGATGTCAGCTGGACGAGGAAGTGAAGATCTTCATGGACAGAACTTCCTCCAAAATCCTGATTCTTTCTCCTTCCAGTTCACCAAAGACTCTTTTAGCTAATTCTCCAATGTTTATTGACTGTGATCAATACATTCAATCATTGGTTTCTCAGAGTTCTTGATAAAATAATCAAAGCTAACATCAAAATGCTCTTTCATTGATTTACAATCCTTTCCAACTGCGGTCAAATGAGCCGCCGTTCACATTTCCGTGGTCACATCAAGAAGCTCCGTGGAGTCTGGTGGAGATTTTCCAGCGTTCTCAGTCCTGCTACCGTAAGTATTGGATGAAACTCACACCAAAAATCCAGTGATGCTGATTTGACCACAGAAATGTGAACGGCGGCTCATTTGACTGCAGTCAATGTGAAGATACCATCTTCTCTTCTCCAGAACCTGAACTAGACACTAGGAACAGATGAGGGTTTAGTGCATGTGCAGCAGAGCTGTTGATGGAAAGAAGATCATTCATTCAAACAGAGTCTGTCCAAGACAGTTTGATTGATTTAAAAGGAGAAATACTCGGAAATGAAAAAACTAAATGATTTCTTATTACATTTGTTCTCTTTCAGGAAAAAATGGACGCAGACATGTTAAAAACTCTAAAAACAGGATTTTCATCAGAGGAGAGCTTTAACTTTTGCTTAGTTTAAGAAGATTCTGTTTACAAGTGATTCTCCCTTCAGCTTCTGCACGACTTCCTCTCTCTATAATTTGATAAATAAAATGTGTGTACTCTTAAAGTACAAGATTCAGGCATTGGAGTCACTAAAACTCTAATGAATACAAAAGAATAAAACATTTCTTTTGCTTTCGAATGCACAGCTTCACAGTGAGTTCAAGATTTGTGAGCAAACCAGAGCAGTCAAGGACTTAGCGTCTCTGTGGGGTTCAGCAGCTGCGGTCACTGCCAGACTTCATTTCCCTGCTCATCCACAAAGTCAGAGTCTATAAGGATGGAGCATTCCTTCCATCTCCTGTCAAACTTCGCTTTTATGGTGACGAAAGCTTCACGGCAGTGATTACAGTGATAAAGCAAAGTAACAATAACAACGCAGACAGGAAATGTGATAATCCTGTCTCTAGATAAGTCATGTTTTGTGAAACTAAAAATCATTGCAGCAGTTTATTTCCCAAGATTATTGAATGCACATACACACACACACACGTGCATGCTCATGCACACATGTTGGGAAAGTGTTTTACAGGTCTAATAATGTTTTTATGATTATTTTTCCTGCTGTCACTGCTTGGCGTGGGATCGTCCCTTCTGCACACAGAATGCTCTAAAGACATTAACATATCTGAACATTATGTTTCAATAAACACAGAGGAACAGTCAGGCACTTCGCTCTGTAAAACCTAATGTAATGCTTTGAATCCAGCTGCAGAGCAGCTTTCTCTTTGTTTGATCTGTGTGCAGCTTTTCAGATGAATTTTTTAAACATCAAGGAAAGCGAAATGCTGAAAAAAGCTCCAGGATTTGTCTGTCGGATCTGTTTCAGCAGCACTCGGGCTAAAGCTGTCTGAGGTTTACACACTTCAGAAGATGAATGCTTGGAGAAAACACAGATAGAATCAGCCTTTCATTGTGGTACGTTGGACTCAAAATGAAAAATCACAACTTTCAGATAAGAGGAGGCTCTTTAGTTTGGCATTTCCATTTAGAGGAAGCAGCTTTTTCTTCTTTCCTCTCGTGTTGCCTCCCTTGTTTTTCAGGCAGCCACCTCCAGCTCCTTTCCTACCACACAGCTGTTTTTATGGATGTCAGACCAATGTAATTAGCAGGCTTTTTCTTTTTTGGGACCTGCAGGCCTGGTTGGGTTTGCTCTTCTCTTCTCCAGAGAATTGAAGGGCCTTCCACCCAGACAGCAGGGAGCTGGTCACACGTGGCACAAAGGAACAACTAACTAAAGAAGAAACACTTTTCTGAAGTGAGGCAGGCCTGCGTGCTTCATTAAAGCCCCACTCTGATCATGTATTGATTTTTTTGTAAAATCGTTCCCAGTGGTCCTTTCATTATGATGTAATTTTTAGTCAAAGTCAAAAAAACCCTGTGTGGTTTTCTAAGGCATAGTTCTGCAGAGTATTAGTTCAATAAAAATGTACCTCTGAATTGTAGGCGGGATTGTTGGCGCAGACTGAAACTACTTTCATTTGCTTACATGCTCTCCCACTAGCTTACAGCCCCTCACACCCCAAGCTAACATTCCTGGTGCACCTAAAAATAGATAACCACATCAGAGCTATCCAGCTACAGTTGTGATCCAGATTCCAGCTCAGATCTCAGATGAGGAAAACAAAGACGTTCATGGATCTGTTTGTCTGCAAGTGGATGCATCAGAATGGGGCGGAGCTTGTGGTCTGCCATTGTAGTTTGTACGCAACAATTTCAATCATTTTCAAACTGCATTTTTTCATCTCAGGAGTGGAGTTTTATCTTAATTTTCTCTCTATATGTCCTCCATCATGAGATATGCTACAACATGTTAAAAACTCAATTTTTATTGTAGTGGGTCTTTAAGGTTTTTATTACAACAACAACAAATCAAACTGAGGCTTCTGTACTGTTGGTTTCTCATTTGTGAGGTGTGTTAAAGATAAATTGGATCAACAAAAGACTCAAACATTTTGAGGCTTTTTCTTTCTGCTCGGTGTTTTTTTGTTTATGTTCATTTTGGTCTTAGTGCTTAAAGCAGGAGTATCAAGCTCAATCAAAGGGGCCAAAATCCAAAACACACCTCAGATCGCGGGCTGAACAGGGTAAACATTTATTGAACACTCTAAAACTAAATTTTTAAACCTGTAACTTTTTAACATAATTATGAACCAGATATATAGCATCACCTGTGATAATGATAGTGTGAATGCTGGAAGATGAATTTGGTCTCTGAAGATACTAGTGCTGATAGCTGAAAACACTGAAGCTGATAGCCAGCTAAAATATTAGCCAAGTCCCATCTTAGACAGGGCTTTGACTTTGACACATTTGGCTTAAATAAACTATCATTTTTCTTGTAGTTTTATTTTGAAAATAAAACTTCTAATACCTTCAGTAATCACCTGCTTTTTCCTGCTCTCTTTGTCTTTTACTGAAACGTCCTTGTTTTTTTGTTCTCAAGTTAATTCTTCATGACTCAAACTCTGGCATTGACAGGACGGCATCAGCTGTATCAAGAGCTCATCAAAGCTCAGCTGTATCAGGATCCTTCATTCTCTCTATTTTCCCATTTCTATGTCAGATGGATTTTTCTGACAAAGATCCAGTGCAGATGAAAACACAGAAAGCCACCTAACCTGTGTGGAGATGCAGGCTGCAACGTCCAAATTGTCCATTTGCAGCCAATTTAAGGTAAATTGTGCCATCTAAATTTGAACTGGTCTTGAAAGCTCCTGAGACAAACTGCAGTGGGTTTACTGGAGCTCAACCTCGGGATTCAAGAAAAGAAATCTGTGGTCAAAACCTGCAAAGAGTCAGATGTGTCCTTCACAGACTGAGCAGCAGTTCTCCCTAAAAACAGTCCGTGTGGATCTCAAGACTACTGGTGAGAAAGTCGGGTGATTTAAGGATAAGTGCATCATTATTCTCTGGAACAGAACTTTAACTTTTTTTGCTCATTCACACATCAGTAGGGTAAACTTCTATTGATCATGTCACAGAACAAACCACGCTGATGGGTCACCAATAAACCCATGTCTCAGCATGGCTGTGATGATGTCTTAGAACTGTTACAAAAGATCTTCAGCAGAACTGAGGACATGTAAAGATTAATAATTATACTTCTAAATGATGTCAAGCTAAATGAAGCTGGTTTGTGGCTCTGCTTGCAGTCATCACAGAGTTGTAGAGTCAGCAGAACTGCTGTGGTTCTGTTCATTTTCTAGCAATGAGTCAGCTTGACAAACTCAGAGATCCTGACAGAGAGCGGCTGAACGATCCCCCCACCCAACCCCCGCCTGAGCTTTATAATTAGAGGAGTGATCAGGAAAATATGTTCCAGAGGACAGGCTGAGGACGCTCCGTGTTTGAGTGTTTATGACTCGTTTGTGTGACTGACTGATGCAAACTGTGGCTTTGAGTTTCTGCCTTTGAGTCACGTCTGACATGCATCACTCAAACCGACATTTTTAAGTTGACAGGGCAGAGGATGTGTATGCACCGACTGAGGATGATCCCAACACCGAACAGAAATGATCGTCACAGAGGTTTACATCAGGCTTTGGTGGAGCTGACACGTTCACATCGGGCATGTGATGCAATTTCCTGAATATGATTAACACGCGTTCTTTAAAGTCCCAATGACTATTTTTTTAATTAAAAAAAGCATTCCAAGTAGTGTTTTAATTATGATGATGAAGTTTTTAACCAAAATTCCACAATTTAAATGCCTTAAAAGGTCATTTTTCATGTTGATCTGAAGCCTCTGTTTTCAAAATCTCCTCTGAGGGGGCGTGGCTTCTGGAGCTCTGCTCCTGTCTGATTATGATAGTTCTGTGTCTCACTAGCATAAATATTCACCGCTGCTCCATAAAAACATCCATCAATCTGGGTAATGTCCAGCCGTATGGTTCTGATCCAGATGTCAGCTGGACGAGGAAGTGAAGATCTTCATGGACAGAACTTCCTCCAAAATCCTGATTCTTTCTCCTTCCAGTTCACCAAAGACTCTTTTAGCTAATTCTCCAATGTTTATTGACTGTGATCAATACATTCAATCATTGGTTTCTCAGAGTTCTTGATAAAATAATCAAAGCTAACATCAAAATGCTCTTTCATTGCACACAAACATAATTACTAATCTCTCTTTCATGATCAACTTTCAAACAGTTGGAACTTCCAACATTTAAACGGACACACCCATAAACCAGAAAACCAATTTCAAGTCAAAGTTCAACTAGCTTAACTTTTAATGCACATTTTTTTCATAAAGCTCAAAAACAAGCCTAAAAACTTGTGTATCAACCCGTGAACACAAGAGTTTCTAACACAGAACCTGAAACACACATTTCCGTAGACTTTTCATCGAAGGTGGTCACTTGAACGCACGTTGCCAAGATTGATATGAACGTACACTCACAGGAGCTTTCAATCTGGCATCTCTGGTTTGGTTTGATCTGACGCTGGTGGTTTTATTGGTTTAGTAGATGTGAAGGCTCACCTTAACTCTGGTTTGGACCCATAGAGTTTTGATAAGAACTAGACATAACAAGCGCTGAGGATCTCCATGGGAAATGCATTATCTCCAGCCCACCCAAAATCAGCGTAGAGCCTTCGTTGTCACTTCCCGATACGTCTACCGCCATACTGGAACCGATTTCCACCCCTCCACAGCGATTAGTCTGAGTCGGTCTGAGTCACATTTTTAGAGGAACTACTGTCACCAGTCATAAATGACTGGTTCCGGCTTGTTCAAAGTCCACACCTCTCCTACGGAAAGTCAATCAAACGTTAGAGGAGGGGTCAGCGGGAACCACATGCTTTTACTGAGGCATCTGATTGGTCAGTTTATAACTTGAATAACTGCCGATAAAGAGAAAATACCTTTAAAAAAATTAGGATTTGAAAGACTGTGTTAAGAAGGAAGCATCAGAGCAAGAATGGTTATTCTGACAAATAAAATGACTGAGAAATAACAGTCTATTTTTCAATGGAAGTCCATGGGACTTTGGCCTTCTTGCAACCCCTGGGTACTTATTTGGAACTATTTGGGGAGGAGTTGATCAGTCCATTGATATTCATGTCAATGTTTGGACCAAAATAGGATTTAGACTGTGCATGAACAAAGACGAACTAAACAAAGGAAGAGAACCAAAGGAGTTCATGTCATAAACTCTGTGAGTTTGGAGGAGAAAAAACGGCACAGCACGAATATGAAGAAACTGGAATCAGGAAAAAGTTTGACAGCGTACAACATGTAAGCAGCCAGTGCCGCTCTGACTTAGCTTCTTTCTGTTTTATTTCTGGTTGGAACTCATTTCAGACAATATTATTAACAGTAGGCCAAACTTTTCCAACCTAACATCAAATATGAAGTTTGCTTTTGAATTGCCTGAATTTTTTTCTCGTGCTTTTATAATTACTCGCCAATGCATTGACTAAAATCAAGCCTAACAAGAATGTATTTTGATACCAATGGCTCATGGGGTTACTCTTTCTCCAAAGAAATAATGAATTCCATTGGAAAGAGCTGCAGGACTGAATTCATAACTCCATTATCTTGTTGGAAAAACCTGCAGCTTGACTCAGTATTTCAATTTATTACCCAACTTTTTATGATCATAGTCTCATTAATGGAGCTATTTATTTCCAAATTGAGAAAATAATTTATTCTTCAGGTTTGAGGCTGCGGGTGAGATACAGCGAAGCATTAATCAAGCAGCGTTTGATCTTGAGTGTGTTAAATGGCTGGGATATGGATGCATAAGGTTTGAATTTGGCTCAGATCTAAGACATCATCATAGTTAGTCGGTGATGTACAGGACATCCGTCATTTTCTGTTCCTGTGGATCCCCCCTTTAATTTCTCTCCACCTGGGCTTCAGATAGCGGCCATCATCCATAAATACGTCCTTAACACCCTCTGGAATCAATTCCCTCAAACGCAGCCGGCATGTCCAACACAGCTAGAGAGCAGAGGATCGATTGCATTTCAGAGCTAAGTATAATGTCTGGGATAAGGATATTTGCATTTGTGGTGGGGGTGGGAGGGGGCACGGTTCGTTTGAGACGCTGTAAAGAGGGTGCTTTGCATTCCTTGCATGTATAATAGCTCTCAGAACCATCCATTACCCTCGGAGCGATGGCACGACCATGGCTGTCACCCCAAATGACAAATGGGGGGGGGGCTTGTGAGCTTACGCTGTCTTCTGTCTGCAGGTTAGGAAAAAGAACAGATGATAATGGAAAGACAGAAATGCAAGGATTGCTCCTCACCTTCCTGATGTTGGACTCTCCGTCTCTGATGGGATTTGTGAGTCCGGTTTGATGAATGCATGGAAACAGCCACCAAAGTAGCAAAAACCAATAGTATGTCGCTCCTCTTTTCCACTCTCCCTCCCTTTGCAATTTCACCCTAATAGTTCCAGAAATTGACCTCTCGTATATCTCAAAGGCAGGGTTATTACATTTCCCCGTCGTATTTCATCTGCCCCCGCCCCCTCCCGATACCCTTATCTCACCAAACCCTTCCAGCCCATTTCTTCCATCCACCAACAGCAACATGCCAATTAATGGGCTTGTTCATCCAGCATTGGGACTTAATAAACTTGGAGGTAATAAGTTTTTCACTTTACCTGCCAGCAGCACAAAGACTGAAGTGTAATCTTGTGGTTTGTTCTGGATGAGCGCCCGGCACCTCTGACACAAAGAGGAATCTGTATCTGGATGGTGGCTGTGCTGCATGTGACGTTTGGAGAGGGAAGGCTGCAGTGATGCTGACACACGGCAGACATTTTTCATGAGTAGGGTGGGGGGGTTCCACTTGGATCTGTCCTGCTGTTAACATACATCACCCCGGCACCGTATATTATTTCTGTTTTCCTAAAAAGTGAATGGGCGCTGTATTCAAAAGGACCAGCTTCTCTCACTGTTAAAAGCTTTGCTTGATCAAATTTACAGCTTTGTAGAGGAAAACATGAGGCTTTTCGTCAGGAACTCCTCCCTGCCTGGAAACAGGCTCCACAGTATTTCCTGTCAGACTTCCCTACTAGAAGTAAAACATCTGAACGCTGGGAAGAGTTTCAAAAACATCTTTACGGGACTTAATGTTCACGAAGACTCACGGCTCCCACAGGAGCAGAAACTTCATTCTTAGCTGAGTTAAAGTGTCCAGAAGGCACCATGAAGCATTTTCACTTCAAACTCTACAAGAAAATAAAATAAAGTTTGTCACTATATTCTTTTCTCTAAATGCAAACCCTTATGCACAGAAGATGATAATAAACGACTTCCTTAAGTGCCTCTGAAGTTTGTTCAGTGTTTTTGGTGTCTTCGTCTCATAAAGCAGTCCTAGCAGCAGTTTTAAACATGCTGTGTAATTACAGACTCCACTGGCGGAGCAGATTAGTGAGATGAATTGATTCTCTTTGCATCTGATCTTCATTGTTTTAGGTTTCAACCATGAATGAGAGCGTCCGGTTCTAAAGAAGCAGATCTGGTGCCACAAATGTGGAGAAGCTAACAGCGAAAAGGAAAGGAGAACGGCTCTGCTTGTGATTTTCCCACACTGACCCTCCAGCAGGATCCGGCCGCCTGTTGATAAGCTGACACTCCAGAATGATGTTCGCCGCATTCTCAGTCTGCGTCTCAAATTGCTGCCATCAGTGGAGAACCGAAGGACACAATGTTCAGAGCTGAAGGTGCGAGGTCTCCTGAACCCAGCAGGAGAAATCATCTCAACAGCTCCAGTCCTGCATGCTGACTTACAGCTTATTCAGAAGGAAATGCTTCATTTATTCAGCAGAGCTGATACAGGATGAGCACCCATTGAAGGAGGACATCACAAACACCTCATGGACATGATAAAAAGATATTTATAATACTCATTATCATGCTAAAATATTAAGGTCAATAAATATTTTGAGCACAGACAAGTAATTTCTTTGTTTGTCTGGACTCTAAAGGTTTAATAAATGACTTCAAAGTGTTCTATTGATTATTGCCTCCCCTCAATCAGCAGGTCTGTGGTATGTTTGTCTTAAAGTGCTTTTAGGAGAGTGAAGTGACAAACCGAAAGCACAGCGGCCCTCAGCAGCCTCAGCGGCTGGATTTCTGATCAGACCTGCAGATTTCTGTTGCATTCGGCATCTGTGCGGCACAAAATGGCCGTCTGGTGGAGATTAGAAACAGCCTGAGTCGCACTTTGGAAAGAGCTTCTGCCAGATTGAGCTGAAGCAAAACCGGAAAAAGAAGCAGCAGATTTACAGAAAACCAGTGAGGAAGTGAGGCGCTGATGCGTGCGTAAAACTACAAAAGAAAACTATTCTGATCTAAATTGATTTTTAAAAGTATATTTTTCTTTTTAGAGACATTTTTTATATACATTTAGTAAAAGTAGAGGGAGATTATATCATCAGACTATTTTAATATTTGTCAACTTGAGGGATTAAATAATAATTTTCTTCATTCTATAAATTAAATGATCAAACAGGTTGTGAATATTTCTTCAGAAACATATTATTATTATTTTTTTAGAGCATCCACCTGGCCTTCTCAGGCTCCACGTAAAAGCTGTGCGCGCGCGCGGATCAGGTTCAGCTCGGATTTTGGGGCGCACAAATGAATAGTTATCATCTGCAGAAGCTCAAGATAGACTCCTGTTTAATATCGCGAAGAAGACGCAGATGCTAAAAGCATTAAATAAAACAAAAGCATGAGAGTGAAGAGGCTCGGACTGAGCAGCACATAGTTACACAGCTCAGCAATCGATACACAGACTCTTTGCGCAACACGCACTCTGCGTGTCACGGCAGTGCGGGGCCTGCAGGTTCACGCAGGAGGTTAATGAGTGACTCCTCAAAAAAAAAAAAATAAACGCAACTTCTGCGTTCGAACCTCTTCAGAAGATAAAGACAAACTCACGCGCCTTGCTATGTCAGCGGAGCCTGCACGCGCGCGCTGCTCGGGTCTCCATGTTTCATCTGCTTTTAATTGTCCCGTTAAATACAGATAAATGCCAAACTCCCTGCTGGACTCTCGCCAGAGAAAGCAGCCATCTGGACACGCGCATCATTCTCTGCCTGAAGTTATAGTGCACCAGCAACATCCCATAATATGAATGAATAAATGTGATCTTTTTTCTGTGACAGAAGAAAGGTCAGAAACTCGCTTTAACGTGAGCTCATACACGTGGAGGTTTGTCCTTCGTTCTCCGGCGGCTGCGCGCGCGCAGCTCTCCTTTGTTCCTGTTTTATGGCAGCATTAAAAGCATTTACCATCTCCCTCCGCGCGCTCGCGCTCCCACGCGTTTTTCCCACCTTGATAACTTACTTTGATCCGGACCGTCTTTGTCCTCGCTGCCCTCGCATCCCTCCTTACTCTCCTCGAACCCCCGGCCCGGGACGGCTGCCGGATGGTGGCTCAGTTCGCGCGCCGCCGTGGACACGGGGTCCAGGATGTACGTGGTGGTCTCGTGCGGGTGCTGCACGCTCACTTTGAGCGGGATGTCCCCGCCTTGGTGTCCCAGCTGGGGCTCCAGCTTCACCTGCCCGGTCTGGCTCTGGCCCGGAACGGAGTCCGGGTCGCGGGGAGCGGCGTCCAGCCATGAGCGGAGGTAGCGCGTGTCCGCCGCCGCCGCGGGGACGTGCTGCGCCGGGAGGTACGGGTGGTAGACGGCGGGGAGAGCGCCGGCGCCGTGGTGCGGACTGAACGGGCTCCAGGACGGGGAGAAGACCGGGGGTTTGGGCTGGAAGCTGCAGGACGGGTACGAGTCGGAGTGAGGATGCTCCGCGTGCGCAGCGGCCACGGGCTGCCTCGCGCCCGCGGCCACAGAAGAGTTTGGAGAGGAGTACTGGACGGTGGAGAAGCGGGCCGGACCCGAGAGTTCATCACTGTCGTGACTGATGATGGAGTCCACGTAATAGTTGCTGAGGGTCCCAGAAATGGACATTCTCGGACATTATCCGCGTGCAGCCGCGAGTTTGTTAAAGCAGAAGAAGAGGGACATTATGAGATTTACGTCACTCTTTTCTTCTTTTCTTCTATGCTTTGCTGCCTTCCCCCCTCTCTGACTCTCCCTCTCTCCCTCTCTCACTCTACCCCCCCCCCGTCACCCCCTTCCTCCCAAAAGAGTCTGTGACCACAAACAAAATGTTCCAGTTTGCAGGCGCGCGGGTATGTCTGTTCATGCACCGTTGAGCCTGACCCCGCACCTCACCCGCACCCCCACGTGCGTGAATGCTGTTTACCTGTACAAAAACCCCTTTTCCCAGTGTAGACTGCGGTCCACCTGCAACAACCGCGCGGGATACGCTCGGTCCCTCCGCGGCGCAGAGCGGATCTGCAGTCTGTCCGCTTCACATGAAACTCCTGAAGTTGTTGCTCTTCTTTTACATTTCTTTGGATCACTTTTAGGAAGTTTCCCAGCGGCTCACTTTTACAGGCAGATTAACAATCATCTTTTCTGTTAACGAGCGCCAATAAAGCGGCTCCCGCGCGCCTTCGCCTCCTTTCTTCCACTTCATCCACTTTTTTGGGGGTCCATTTAATACCACAATAAAACCCCACACAGGGGCGGCTGCTTGGCTTTTATAGGCCTTATATATGACTCACGGTGGCGCGGACGGAGTAGCGGCTGCTCCTTCCGGAGGAACGCAGGAGCGGCGCGCTGCTCCTCCGCGCAGGATCCGGACCAGCCTGCATGTTTACACTCTTAATGTGGACCCAAAGAGCATCATGGACCGGAGGGGCCACGACTCTGACGTCACCGTGGCTGTAAGTCTTTCTGTTTGTTTGTAATTATGACAGACATGCGCTTTTGGACTCTTTGGAGGCCATAAATCCGGTCTGCACGCTGCATATGCAGCTACAGTTATTTACGACGTGTAAATATGAACTCGATTGCTTATTGGGTGGGGGGGTTGGGGGTAACGTTATTATTTACGAGGACCAGGGAAAGATGAAGCGCAGCTTTCAGATCTGCTGGCGAAAAAACTGGATTCAGGGATGGAAAAGTGAAAGAGAGGCATTCAGGTGACGTCAGGGTCAGAAGCAGCCGCGAGGATCCAAACTGACGGTTCTTTGAGCATCAGGCCCGTGGAGCAAAGCACGAGCCAAGGAACGCCGTCACGTGAAAAACAAACTCACAAAAAGGAATCTAATAATATAATATAATATAATATAATATAATATAATATAATATAATATAATATAATATAATATAATATAATATAATATAATATAATGTGGGCGTGCTCGTGCAGACTGCTCTTTGTTTGTGACTTGCTCGCTGGCATCGCTCGATGCCTCGGTTGTTTCTCAGTCGCTCCTCAGACCGCAAAGCTCGGGGAATTTTAATTTTTCGGGGCCTCCGCCCTGCTGGTTTAGCTGCTAACCAGAGAGGCGCGTTAATTAGGAACGTTTGGAAATGGTTTTGCAAACCACTTTCATTTTCCAGTCTTCGCCTCAGAGGAGAAGATCTGGACTGAAAACAAACCGTGAACGTGCTGGATAAGAAAAGGAGAATTTTAACTGTACAATACTTTTTGTTACATGTTTCATGTCTTTGTTCTCGCCTCATATTTTTGTTGAAAGTCTTTTAGTGGCTAGGGAATGGAGCCCCGAACAAAAACACAGTTCCTCTGGTTCGTCTAGCTTCTGCTTAGAGCTGCAAAACACTCTCAAAATAATTAATTTTTTTTTCTGTTTTTTTCAGCTTCAAAGAGCGACAATAAATTGTTCTTATAGGATCACATCTCTTTCTTTGCCTATTAGGCTTTTCAAAAAAGTAAAAAAAAAAAACTACATATAAAATGTTCATTTTAAATGATTTCTGTTTGATATAATTGAGTTTTAATTGTCATTAAAATCCAATCTCCTGCTGAGGCTGGACGGTGCTGCTGCTCCTTCATCTCCTGCAGCAGCAGCGTCCAGCTCCACGCGTAAAGAAGGTCCGGAAAGAGGCGCAACGCAACATCTTGTGGAATATGTTCATGCAGCCTGCAATGGCACATGAAACACCTTCTGATTATTTCAAAGTTTTTATTAGAAACAATGAAAATGTTGCTCAGAATTGGACACGCAGAGAGAAAGTTTGATCTGGTACATGGACGGGTTTCTGGGTTTGTTCCATCGTTTTGCGTAATTTCTTCAAAACCCTTTCATTAAGGATCAAACAAATCTGGGATTCTGCGTGACTTTTTGCTAACCAGCAGTTTGACAGATGACTCGCTGGTTTTGTGCATTTCCTCTGAGTTTGTTTGTTTTAATTGCACTGGAACCGTTGCGTCAAAACCAACTCATTTGCGGCTTTATGTTTTGGCACCATTCGCACCCAAACCCGTTCCTGTCTGTGTTCAACGGCAGCTACAGCTAAATAATAATAATAAAATAAGATAAATAAATAATAAGTATCTACCACTATCGACGTAAATATTGGGAAAAAAACAACTTGGTGCGTTTGTTCAGCAGGCCTCGCGGATGATGCGCTTTTTTTTTTTTTTTAGAAATTCAGTTTGTTTTTGTTGATCGGACAGATGCAGTTCGTGTAGGAAAAAAACATTTCAAAGACATCACTTCCAGTTTTTAAGAAAAACAGATGATGCAAAATCATTTTGAAAAAGTCTAAAATCTTTTACGGCTGGAGTAAAACATGTCCGTCATGTACAGGCGGGAAATATCCCATGTAATAAAGTGTAAGTGAGTTAAACTGTACAAACACACGATTGACTATTTATTTGGTTGTGAATATCCAGAATATTGATTTTAAACTGAACTTCTGCCTTTAACTCATCCGGAATAGAATGCAAATATTTTTCAGAATCAGTACAAACTAATACCTCAGACCAATTACACACATTTGTAGAGTCATTTACAATTCATTCGTTCGTTAACCAAATATACTCGACCTTAAACAGAATGTTGTATCAGGGCATTCACATCGATTTCTGCTCTTTGTTGGGTTTGTTTAGTGTTTTACACAGAAAAGCGGTAAATGTCTGCGCCAAAACGACATGTCAGTGAGAAAAAATACAACAGCATTTTCTTCAATTATTATGATTAAAAAACGAACTTTTTCGAAATATCCACACACGATGATCAGAGGCGACCGATGCGTCTTCGTGTGTTCCAAAACGCACGAGCGCTCTGATAAACCTTTATCCAAAGTTTTTCATTGAGCTTGATTTTACATCACATATTTTACAGTAATTTATTTTAGTCGATTACAATCTTTATTACAATATGAATTAATCACCTAAAAGTGTTTAAAGCAAAACAAGCATTTAGAAGCTGAGTGTGAAGAAAAAAAATGATAAAGAACATTTACTTCTCCTTAGTAATAAGCTCATTTAAATATCACAACATTTATATTTTTCTCCCAAAAAAGTAAAATCCCAAACTAGATCTACTTTAAAATGACATTTATGTCGTTAAATACACAGTAAGCACACAGATGTGTGTTTTTTCATTCATGTTGACAAAGATAATGGGTCGAACAGCGCCCCCTAACCGCCTGTGATAGACCTCCATGTTGTCACCAAATCAAAAGGCCCCAGAGAACGTAGAGGCTCATGGGAATTACATGGCAGAGAGGCCTCCTGTATGCCTTTAAGCTTCTGTGTCAATTGGATTTGATGTTCACTTTAACAAATGTCAGCAATTTTTACAGAAAAAAAGTAAAATCATGACAGTCTGCAACCATAGTCACGAAAAAAGAAAATGACAGTGTAATTATCGGGTAACTTCCTTAAAAATGAAGTAAAACTTTTGTTATTTCAGTAAAATCCTGGCAACCTAAGCTGACAGTTTAATTTTTTCTATTTTTTAACAGTAAAAATGAATGTACGCCTTTATTATTTATGTAGACTTACATTGTAATTTTATGGGATGTATTTGGTGTTCCTGCAGTAAAATTATGATACAGTTTTCAACAAAAATCTGTGAAATATAACAACAGAAATTATTTTAACCCAACTTGATTAAAAAAAGTATCACTGAAGATTTTACAGTAAAATTCTGACAACCTGAGCTGCCAGTTTTCTACTGTAAAAATGAATGTACGTCTATGCTAATTTTTTATGGTGTCTGTGTCCCAAAAATAAAAATAAATAAATAAAAAATAAAAATAAAGTCAATACTTGAAATGCTAATTCAATTTTTTAGCATTGTACTGTATTTTTCAAGGGTTATTACATTGTTATTAACAGTGCAAATTAGAAATATTACCCAAAAAGAACTGTATAAAAGCAAATTTTATTTACTGCAATGTTTAAAGTAACACCGCAGTGAAACTCTGGCAACCACAGCTGGCAGTATTTTATTGTAAAATTACAATATATTTTTTTAAAAGTGAAGGTCCTGTAAAAACAGCAGTATTAAATAGAATGGCGGGGAGGATGTGCCAGCTTTTTTTTTTTTTGACATTTCCAAATATTTTAATTCCAGGTTTGATCATTTTTGTTGCTGTTGTTGGAATAATTGTTCAGAATCATTTGTGTTATTGCTGTGATGTCACAAAAGCAGCGAAGCTCATAAATCTATATTTTTAGAACTTTGCTGAGGAAATGTTGCTTTGTAAAAAATAAAAAAAAGTATGTTGACTCAAGTAATTGCTCACTAATAATGCAAGTTCATACATTTGAAAATGACAATTAACTGTTTTTTTTGTTTCACTAAAAGTTCAATTTTAAAAAAATTGGAAGAAAGTTAAAATTTTCTTTAGTCTTTTATTAAAGCACATAATATGTTCTATTTGAAAATAATGTTTAAAACATTGTAATTCAAAATATTTACAGATAAAAGTGGTAATTTCAGGCGATTTAAATGGAAACCTTTTTTTATGGAGAGTGGGACTGAAAACAACAAACTGAAACATGTCAAACAAATTAGAAATGAAACGTAAAACAGTGGGTAACTAATTCTCATTATAATGCTGATTGATATGTTTTGGATAGATGATTGTTTTAATTTAAACAATAAAAACAATTGTACTGCGCTCTTCGTGAAGTCAAAATGAACTGTGATTCAATCAGCAGCTAACTTAGAAAAATATGTTTCTGTTTTATTTATTTCTCTCCTGTTCTCAAGCTCAGCTTCTGGAAGAAAAACAGGGAAACAAATGTAAAATAAATAAACAAACTAAACAGTTAGAACAGGACTTGAACTCCTGCTCCTTTAGCCCTCCTTCCTCCAAACTATCATTGATGGAGACAGTCGTTCATTCCATCCATTAACACACGCAATGAGAAATTAACCTTTCAATGTCATTAAACAACTAAAAAGCTTTAATATCTCAATAACTTCCTGAAGTGACAGACAAGAAACAACTTGATTTTGAAAAATAATAAAATAAAATATGAAGACTCAGCATGCTTCAGCAGCATGATTAGAAATAGAAAATGCTCTTTAAACGGTCAAATGACAGCTTAGAATAAAAACAGACAAATGAGAATTCAGCAAAAACTACTAAAAATTAAAAGGATTTAGTTCAAGATCCTTCATTTTGACCTTAGAGCTTGAAGGGACATTTCAAGGATCCTAGTGAAGATTATCAGGAGTGACCTTCAGACTTCTCTCTGATTCTCAGTAGATGTGATGTGGATCCCGTTCTCTGTGTGCTGCTAGAAGATCAGAGATGCTTGTGGATGTGTTTCTCAATGACAACCAACATGAACAGAGCAGGAATGAATTCAAACGTTATCAAGCCAAATGCTTCTGGAGACAATCTGATCCCTGTGTTGACTCTTATGCCAATCCTAAAACCCCACAATGAACACTGACATATTTTAAAACGGACCACATTGTTCAAAGTTAATTAAGAAAAGTCAAATCAGAATTTCATGATCTTTTTAAATATTGCTCCCATGTATTGTTGCTGTTTTTTTTAATTTATGATGATGCTGTTTTTAGCTAAAATCCAAATACCTGTGTCATTTTCCAGGACAGAGTTTCTGAGGAGCGGCAGGACTTCATTAGAATTTCATCTCTGAGTTGTGGGCGGGACTGTTGGTGCAGAGTAAACTCTAGTGATGGGCACTTCATTCTTTCACGGGAGACAATTCTTTCTATGCGACTCCCTGTAATGAATCGTCTCTTTCGACTTTTGATTCTCGACTCTCTACAAAGGATTTTTTGTTGGCCTTTATTTTACCACAACTTTGCAAAATATAAGGGTTTGTTTGTTTAAAACGTGCTTTAATATGTAATGTACAGGAGAAGATTTAGAAATGCCAAGTTTATTACATTAAAAACCTGCAGGGTCTCAACCTGAAACGCACAAGAGGCCAAAATCCAGAACACACCTAAAGTAGCGTCCTGAACAGGATAAACATTTATTGAACACTCTAAAACTACATTTTAAAACATTAAAATCATAACATATTTATGAACTAGATATATAACATTACCTGTGATAATACCAATGTGAATGCTGTAAGATGAATTTGGCCACTGAAGATGCTGAAATTGATAGTTAAAAACGCTGAGGCTGATAGTGAGCTAAAATATTGGCTAAATGCCAAATTGGCCTGAAAAAACTAAAAAAAAAAAAAAAAAAGAAAGAGAAAACTTAGGTTAGCCAAAACAGCTAGCATGTAGTTAAAAAAATACTTATACTTCAAAATAGCCTAAAAAACTGAAAAAAGACAAAAATTAGCCAAAACAGTTAGTGTGTAAATACTAGCTAAACTCCAAAATGGCCTAACAAAACTTTAAAAAAGAAAGAATACATTCACCCAAACAGCTAGCACATAGCTGAAATATTAAAATCTTAGTAAATGCCAAAATATTCCAAAAAGTTATCAGAATGCCAATTTTTATAACTTTAAAAACTGTAACTTTTTAACATAATCATGAATAATTAAAAGGCAGGAATATTATTCCAGAATAAATCAACTTAAACCTTAAATAACTTTCAATATTTTACTCTCCATAAAAATATATTTTTGTCAAAATTATACAAGTTAGAAATAAGTACAAGATAACATCGGGTCATTAATAACAATGAAATAAAATAATCTGGATTAATTACCTGGAGGGCCGGATCCTTGACTCTGACATATGCTGTAATGTAATCTGTTAAATATTTCAATCAAATGTTGGCATGGTAGTTCTTTTGTTTTGATGTTTTCTTTTCTTTGGTGCTTAAGCTTTTCACTTGTTGTTTTAAATGATTAAACGACAGGCAACCTCTGTTTGATACAGCAGAGCTCGCTATTCTTTACTCATATCCCAGAAGAGATACGAGTTAAGAAAATGGATGGAAATTCAGGATGAGAACAACTGGATTGATCCTCCATATACTCCATCCATCTGAGTCCCTGATTGGTTGAGGCGATGCAGCGACCTCGCCAATGTTCAGATATTTGAACTTGCGCCACTCACTTGGCCACCCAGCCAGCAAAGCCAAGTGGGCCCCAATTGGTTTAAAAATGGGCAGAAAATGTGGTTCCCGACTGTGTTCGTCCACAATGGCTCAACTAGCTTGGTACAGCAGAGCTCGATATCATGCAACAGGGGAGCTCACTATTGGAGCTTGCCATGATGCTACAGCGGAGCCTGCTAACTAGATACAACAGGGCTTTCTAGCTAGATACAGTATTGCGAGCAGTGCTCACTAACACGGCTGGCTAGCATAGCCAGCCAACCCACCGAGTGCCCACTTAAGCTGATGTGGGCAAACATAGTGGGGCCACCACAGAAACTGTGGACAAAACCATTCGTGGGTCCACATTTTTTGCCCACTTTTAAATCATAATGACTCACCTGGCCTTGAAGGCTGGCTGAAGTCCAATGTTTTACCATTTATCGTTTTCATTGTTTTGGGTCGTTTTTGTGCTGGAAGAGCTCAGTCACCAAGCGGTACATTGGGCTTCGGAATGATTGAAAATGTACAGGTTCTATTGAACCTGCTGATTCCAGACACGCTGGAAGAATGGTTTGATCAATTTAGTGCTTTCATGTACATTTTTTAATGATTGTTTTTCTAACAATGATGTTCTCCTGGGTTGTTTTAATGAAGTTCTTTAGGCCTTTGAACTTTGATTTTGAGTTGACCCTTAAGGTCATTCTGGACTCTTCAGTTTCTCCTTTTTCCAGTCTTAATCAGGGAGGTTGTCTACAGTCCTGTAGACCTGAACTTCTGAATCATCTTTGCAGCTGTAAACACAGGAACATCAAGTTCCTGAAAAGTTCTCCTTTACCTGCAATTTATCTGAGACTTTTTGTTTAAAATCCTCTTTCTGTGGTCCATGTTCACTGCAGGACACAACATGATGCCAAACAGCACAGAAACTATTGCTAGCTTTAAACAGAGTGAAAACAGCTGTGATGCTGATAACAGGACATACGTGATCTTCACGTCTCTCTGGAGTCACATTTATTCATTATTTCTGCAGGTGCAGTGAAATGAGGCTGAAGTTGAAGGTGTGATGCTGCATGTTGTCTGGTTACGTTAGGTTAGAGTGAGCTAACGTAAATTCATGGAGGGAGATGAATGAGGAGATCTAGAACAGTGGGCCCAAACCATAGACTGGTACCAGTCCATGGGTCACTTGGTACCGGGCCGCAGACAGAAAAAAATGAATACATGTGCTAACTTAGATTATTTTCCCTTAGTTTATTTTCTGATTTCTGAAGTTTTATTTTGAAAGACTTCCTGATTCTCTTCACAACATCCGTCTGGGTCACATTCAATTCAGTTTCAATTCAATTTTATTTATACAGCCCAATATCACAAAAACAATTGCCCCATTGGGCTTCATGCCAGTAGTTTTACAGAAGCAGAGGGTCGGTCATAAAATATAAATAATAGCTAATTGCTAAACTAAACAGACTAAATAAACTGGTTATCCCTGTTCTTAGACCCTCCGTCCTGGTAGTGGGAAAGAAGGAACAACATATGAATCCCACTGCACCAACAGAGGTATGCAGAACTAATTTAAAAATAAATAATGACATGACTTAACACATGACTTAAAGCAGCTACCTGCATGGATAACTAGATTCCTAAGTTAGTAGTTCAAAGCTAAATACAAAAACCAAACAATAAAATGTATCTGGAAAGTTTCTTCGGGGAGAAAAGAGCCAGTGAAAAACAAAATTTCTTGCAGTAGCATTTTATTTAGAAAATTGTCAGAAACCAGAAGCTCAATGTCAACTTCTGCCCCGTTCGGACCGGACAGTGAAATATTGTCTAATTTAAACCAGTCCGTGACCTGAAAAATGTTGGGGAGCACAGATCTAGAATATCCCTACAGGGGACAGAGTGGTAAGGACAGACTATAATAAACAGGTGGGTGAAGGAAACAGAGACGACGAGGAAGTGATGGAGAAGTTTGGTGTTTAGGACAGAAATAAAGAAAAACAAACAAAGGTGGACTTTACTAAAAGGGTGGAAATGTCAGTGGTGAAGACCTACTCTAAGGGGGAAGATGTTTTCTGAAATGAACATTTCTGCATGGTGTCTGTGAAGAGAACTTATTTAACTTCGATTTAATAATGAAATCATAAAACCAAGATTTGAATGGATCTAACCTTTACCAGTTTAATCTTCTTTTCCTTTGGGCTTTTCCCTTCAGGGGTCGCCACAGCGAATCAGTTTCCTCCATCTAAGCCTGTCTTCAGCATCCTCCACTCTAACACCAGCCACCTTCATGTCTTCATTCACTGCATCCATAAACCTCCTCTTTGGTCTTCCTCTAGACCTCTTTCCTGGCAGCTCTAGACTCAGCATCCTTCTACCAATATATTCACTGTCTCTCCTCTGAACATGTCCAAACCATCTCAGTCTGGCCTCTCTGACTTTATCTCCAAAACCTCTAACATGTGCTGTCCCTCTGATGTATTCATTCCTGATCCTATCCATCCTGGTCACTCCCAAAGAGAACCTCAGCATCTTCATCTCTGCTACCTCCAGCTCTGCTTCCTGTCTTTTCTTCAGTCCCACTGTTTCTAGTCCAAACAACATGGCTGGTCTCACCACAGTCTTGTACACCTTTCCTTTCATTTGTGCTGAAACTCTTCTGTCACACATCACACCTGACACTTTTCTCCACCCATTCCAACCTGCTTGCACTCTCCTCTTCACTTCTTTTCCACACTCTCCATTACTCTGTACTGTTGACCCTAAATACTTAAACTCCTCCACCTTCTTTATCTCTTCTCCCTGTAACCTCACTCTTCCACTCTGGTTCCTCTCATTCACACACATGTACTCTGTCTTACTTCTTTACCAGTTTAATGTAGACCCTTTATTAAACATTAAATACATGATGCTGAGGTTTATGGATGTAGAAAAGGAGGATGAAGGGAAGGAGGAAGATGTTAGATGGAGGCAGATATGGCGCCCCCTAAAGGGAGCAGAAAAAAGGAAAAGAAGAAGTGATGTCATGGATGTTGCCATTTATCCATCCCTTTGAGACTTTGTCTTCAAAACAGAAAATATGGCCCAAATAAAACGAGTTAGTATTACTGCCACCGTTAAATATGGCTCAATTTCAAAGTGTATAACAGTCTTTCCATTCCTATCCATATACACGGCAGAGTGCTGATTTTAATAACAGTGTTGATAAAAAATGTCATAAAAGAGCTGATATCATGTTCATCAGTGCATATACTCAGGAGAAATGGTTCATTGAAACAAGCTTAATGAAGAAATAAACACGTATTTCCTCTGGAATGCAGCAGCAGATCAGCTGTGGAAATTTACGAGGCACCATCTTCGTTCTGTGAGAGCTTTGGGATGTGGGCGGGGCATCCTGATGGCCTGGCAATAGGTTCAAATTTACATATGAGGCAAATTAATGCAAAACTTGAAAAAAACCCAGAAGTTCAAATATAAAGAATTAGATACATTTGAAACTAGAGAAATATGTAGAATAAGAATATAAATAAATGAGCAGCAAAACCTGTGAAGTATGACTGTCAAAGAAGTACGTGAAGACACAAATATTACTTATTTTGGTTTTTCGAGCTCTGATTGCCTTATTTGTGATGGATGACTGAATGTATTTGTTAAAGAGATGCAAACTCATTGCACTAGCTTTGAAATAAGAAGTCTAGTTTCCTAATCTTGAAACCCGACTGTTCTTCATCAGAGCTGTTTCAATCCTTTCAATGGGAATTGTGTCAAACAGCTGCAGAGTTCAGTGATTCTTCTAGAAGAAGCAAATAAACATAATTTAATGTTAAGCTGGTATCAAACTCACAGTCTAATTAAAACTGAGCTGTGAGAGGACGTATTTTAATGAGATAAATGCAAAAAAAAAACCAACAAAACAATGGAAATACTTAATATTTGAAGCTTTAAGTTTCAGAGTCATTATAGTTAGTTAGTTATGTTTTCCTATTAGTTTTTACTGTCAGTAACTCTCAGCCGCTCTGTCAAGTCTCTTTAAAGCAGGAGTGTCAAACTCAATCGCACAAGGGGCCAAAATCCAAAACACAGGATAAACATTTATTGAACACTCTTAAACTACATTTTTAAAACATTAAAACGGTAATGTTTTAACATAATTATGAACTAGATATATAGCATTACCTGCAATAATGCTAGTGTGAATGCTGTAAGATGAATTTGGCCGCTGAAGATACTAGTGCTGATAGCCTCAAATATTGGCTAAATATCAAATTAGCATAAAAAATAAATAAAGTAAAGCACTTATAGTCTGAGAAAACAGCTAACATGTAGCTGAAAAAAATAGCTAAACTTCAAAATAGCCCCCCCAAAAAAACTTAAATAAGCCTAAATTAGTCAAACAGCTAGCATATAGCTGAAATATTAGCTAAACTCCAAAAGAGCCTAAAAAGACTTTTGAAAAAAGCTTAATTTAGCTAGCATGTAGCTAAAATATTAGCTAAACTCAAAAATAGCCTAAAAACTGAAAATGCCTAAATTGACCAAAACAGCTAGCATACAGCTGAAATATTAGTTAAACTCTCAAATAGTCTAGAAATCTTAATAAATGCCAAAATAGTCCAAAAAGCTAACAGAATGCCAAATTTTAAAACTTTAAAACAGTAACTTTTTAACGTAACTATGAATAATAAAAAGTCAGGAATATTATTCCAGAATAAATCAACTTAAACCTTAAATAACTTTCAATATTTTACTCTCCATAAAAATATATTTTGTCAAAATTATACAAGTTAGAAATGAACACAAGATAACATCGGGTCATTAATAACAATAAAATAAAATGATCTGGAGGGCCGGATAGAATTACCCGGAGGGCCGGATCCGGCCCCCGGCCTTGACTTTGACACGTTCTCTAGAGGTACGAACACACCAAGCATGTGACGCGGCTTCACAAACACACTAAATTCACATTCTTGAATACAAGTGTAGCCCATTTTGTTCACACAAGACGAGGAGGGAGGGGCTTCTTCTTTATCTTTTGCTACTGTTTATTAGTGCATATCAGCCACCTACAGTTGGAGGAGGCTTGGTTCAAAACGTCAAAGTGGTGCAAATCTGGCAAATGAATACATTTTACATGTATTACCAATATATGAAAGTCTTGATGTAAATTCTGTTTGGGACAAACCACAATTATAAATTTCTCTTCCATGATCAGTTTACAAATAGTTGGCACTTCCGTGAATTAAAGTGGACGCTATCCATACGTCACTATCAAACCCAAGACCCTGATGGGTCAAAGTTCAACCTGGTTTATCTTTTTCCTTTAACATTAAGTTTATTGAACTTAACATTCAGTGGTCACGCTTTTTGCATGTAGAGCTCAAAAACTGTGGTAGAAATGTACAAAACTACACGTGAATGCAAGAACCCATTAATGAACACACATTCATGCACGTTTGCAGACTATTTGTTGAAAGTGGTGGCTTAAATGTGTTGTTGCCGAGGGCGATGTGAACGTATAGGGTTCCGAAAATTAGGAAAGTACGAAAACTAAAGTTTAGGGACGGAAATTGATTTTAAAAATTAACTAATTAATGGCAAACCTGGAAAAATAAATAACAATTATAATTTTTTTTGTTTTAGTTACAGTATTTGCTGACCACTTATTATTGGGAAATAATCACAAAGGAAATCTACACACAAAACTGAGCATTTAGAACATTCTTTTGTACTTAGTGCTGACAATCAATTAGAAAATATATCAGATTAATCACACTTTTGTGTTGTGGTTAGTCACTATTAATCACAATGTTTTACTAGGTACAAAAACAGGCCAGAGAGAAAATGTTCCTTCATTTTTATTGTCTGAAATGTTCAAATGTATCAAGTGTTAACCCAGAAGTGTTATTTGTGAGTACAAAACACATCAACAGTAAGATAATTAGAACTCTAAATTCTTTTATGTCTGCAGCATTACTCTAAAAAAAATTAAACAACACAGACGCTGACCTACAGCCAAAAGAAACAAACCTGCAGAACAAAAAAAAAGAAAAAAAAAAGAAAGTTCCGGTCACCGCTGTATTTCACTGCACGGGCCGCTTTAAAACGTTTTCTTTCATCTTCTAGTAAAAAAATAAGCAGTAAGAGGTGAAATTTCTCTCTGAACTGAAGCTTTATTTAACCTATCATGACGATCAGTGTTTATATCCCTTTCCTGTACCGCTGCAGTCGAGGCTCAGCAATGTGTTGTCATGTTACCGTGACAACACGCCGGACCACGGATCAAATAGTCCACTTTATGTGAAAAAATAATCTAAACGGAAAAAAATAACAATTGAATATTTATTTCTTTTGTAAATAAGTGTGGTATAAGTGGGATAATACTTGATGAAGTGTTTTAATGCCATGGAAGCCTGACTGCTGAGGCAAAGCGAAGGACTGCCAATGTGAGCTGTAATTCGTTTTGCATTAATGAATATCAACGCGTTAATTCTCTTTGATCATCGCATGCGTTAACACATTAACCTTCACAGCCCTAATACATTTCACTTCCCTTTAGTTTCTGAAAAGTTTGCACTTTTTGTAGGAAAGTTAGTATTAAATATCAAAAATGAGACGGAATAAATGTTCGCTCTCTATTTGTTTGCTTAATTTGACGCTACACCAAATCATTTTAGTCGCCCTGACATGTTAATGTATCTGAATGTAGAGGTCTAAACATCCAGAGTTATTCAAATCCTTCCAGTAGCACGTTTCTCTGGACAGTTTGTGTTTCTCATTCCAAAGAAAACTGTTTGGTAATCCTACAAGTTATTCAGTCTGAACAGAGCCAGATCCTTGGTCAGCTGTTGTTTATCAGTAAATGCAAGAGTTCAAGTTGGAATCTGTGTGTGGGAATAGTTTGGTTCACAGGGATGACCCAGTGGGAAAAATAAAAAGGAAAACCACATCTTAGCTCGGGTGCCACATGCTTTTAAGCGGCAAAGGCAAGAGAGAATACAACAAATGGGAAGTCAACAAAGGTAGTGGAACTTTCCTGGAGACAGAGGTCTTTCCTGTGGAATGTCTTTTGTTGGTCACCAGTAGGTAATAAGGGGCAATTTGGCTGCCATAAAACCTTAAGCAGCATTTGTACAACCACTTCCTCCACTTCCTCCAAGCATGTATAAACTGACTGATCAATAATAGCCCTGTGGTAAAACGTGGAGCTGTGGAAGACAGAGAGGAAAAGGACCAAGTCATGCAGACAAACAGAGGCAGGAGGAGATAAAGCTGGAGACAATGAGGCGCTGCAGAAATGCTGCCCCATGAACGTGGAGCCAGCAAACCTGCTGCACTGCAGCTTCAACCACATCGTCTTTAACAACGTCGTCTGCAATTTTTCCTCTTTTTTGCTCCGATTAGTTTCAGGCTCCGTGTATACCAGTCAGTAGCTGGATTGAGCTGCTGTGTTACAGACAGCTCTCCTCTCTTTTCAGTTGTTTCTCTTCTGCCCAAACAAATGGACGGCAGCTGGCTGCAGCAGAGGAAGTTCAGCCATGTGTTTCTGATCGCACCATTACTCTGAAGCTCTGTGGGTCACTTCCACCCCAGAAAAGAGCCAGTGTCATGTGCAAGCTCTGATGAACACAGGAGCAGAACAAAGGAAACGCCTTAAATCCACAGAACCTGGGGATTGGAGAGTCTGGAGACTGTAAACAACGTGGTTTTGCAATGACACTTCTAAACACAAGGTGGCAGTATGTATCCTTTTACTTCAGAATTATTAATATTCTTTATTTTATTAATCCTCATTTGGGTTAGAAGCTAAACTCAATGCTCAAAGTAACTAAATGGGTGGAAGATGTAAACTTAGTGCTGTCATGCAATTCTTTTTTAATGGTTACCTGTAATTAGTTAATCTAATTAATCAGATTTTAATAGCAATTTTTAACCCGTTAGTAGCTGTATTAAGCCTCATTTTGGGGTATTTTATTTAAGTTTGTGACATTGTGGCACAGCGAATCCTATATAAAACTAAAATGTTTGCTTTATTATTATTATTTCTTTATTATAGGTCACTTTCAACCTTTAATTTCACACCACTGAATGTTTTTTTTCAATCTTGAACAGATAACAAAATAAAAGCACGGTGGAGGAATTTAACTATTCAGACTTTGGACTTTGTTGTTTTTCTTTTAAATAAACTTTACTTCATCATCTGGACAAAAACGAGCACTAAGAGGTGAATGATGCTTTTTTAAATTCCTATGATGATCACCGTTCTCAAAAAGGAGCCAGGGCGGAGCACGGTTAGACTTAAACAATTAGACTTAAAAATATAAAAGGACTGAAGTTCTAATAATTTATTTGATATTGATATTTTTATTAAATGACAATGGTATGAACACTTCTCCAGGTGTGCAGAACACAGAATAACCATCCTTTGCAAAATTAAATTACTACAACTAAAAAAAAACAAAACGATGCTCTATAATGTCTGTAATGAATTAATTGTGATTGATGTAATGATTTGACAGTCCAGCTTCCGCCACAGCTGATGAGAAGCAGATAAAAAAAGGTTAAACATGTTCATTAATAGTTTGTAGGGTTACATCAAATAAAAAATGAGTAAACAGCTGGCCAAAACTTAAAGAAATGTAAAGCTTTACATCAAATCAATATGTGTATTTAATTGTTATTACATTGTGATATGACACAGCAACTATGATTAAAATTAAACTTTCATTCATCTTTAGAATGATGATGAATGGACGTTTCAGCATCATAGGGTTGCTGGAGCCTATCCCGGTTATTGTTGGGTGAGGACGGGGTACAACCCTTAACGAGTCATCAGTGATGAATAACAACTCATGAAGAATCTTTACTGAAGCCAGAATGTTCAGTGAAGACATGCAAACTCCAAACTGGAAGAACCCAAATGGGAATTGATCCAGGCCTTTCTGACTATGGGGTGAGAGTGCACCACCATGCAGAGCAAACCTCATCAAACTTTTTTTTTAAGTGTCAAACTTTTAGCTGCACTCTCACAAGGATTTCAAACCTGGAACATTAACATGAGATATCTTCAGGTCAAGAAGAGGTAAACGTTTTCAGTGTAGGACCACAACAACGTGCATTCAGAGAGAAGAGGCTTTAAACAGGAATCTTTAGCTCAGTGAGGGAGGAAAGAACAGAAAGAGCACATGTGTTAGAGTCAAGGCCCAGGGGCCGGATCTGGCCCTCCAGATCATTTTATTTTATTAATAGTATGATGTTATCTTGTGTTTGTTTCTAACTTGTATAATTTTGACAAAATATATTTTTATGGAGAGTAAAATATTGAAAGTTATTTAAGATTTAAGTTGATTTATTCTGGAATAATATTCCTGCCTTTTTATTATTCATAATTATGTTAAAAAGTTACAGTTTTAAAGTTTTTAAAAATGGTATTCTGCTAAATTTTTTCACTATTTTTTAGATTAGCTAATATTTCAGCTACATGCTAGCTGTTTTGGCTAATTTAGCCTTTTTCAGTTTTTGAGGCTGTTTTGGAGTTTAGCTGTTTTTTTCAGCAACATGCTATATTTTTTGCTAATATTTTAGCTGGCTATCAGCTTCAGCATTTTTAGAAATCAATTTCAGCATCTTTAGCGGCCAAATTCAACTCACAACATTCCAACTAACATTATTGTAGGTAATGCTGTATATCTTTTTATAATTATGTTAAAAAGTTTTAAAGTTTTAAAAATGTACTTTTAAAGTGTCCAGTAAATGTTTATCCTGTTCGGCCCGAGATCTAAGGTGTGTTTTAGATGTTGGCCCTTGTGTGATTGAGTTTGTCACCCCTATGATAGAGAATGCTTAAGATCCACTGCGTGATGTGAGAGACACAGAGGGTTTAATAGTAGATCAAAAACATGCTTTTGCAGACAGATTCTTTCTGTCATCTAATATACTTTTCCATCCATTGACAGTATACAGAGATGGACAAAGCGTCTGTGATGTCACCCATAGAAAATGGCCCACCTCTGGTTCCAGCTAACGAATGTTCCTTTGACGAATGTCACCACGTTGGAACCAGGCGATGTTAGTCAGCAGTGATTGGTCCGAATCAGTCTGAGTCATTGTTTCTATGGCAACCACTCTCACTAATCAGGAATGAGTTTGTTGGAAAGCCACACCCCTTCCACTGAAAGCGAGCTCAGGAGAATCTGTCAGTCAACCGTCTTGAGGTTTTAACAATCCTTCTGCCACCACGTCTTTCAGGGTTGTTGTTGCTGACATTTGAATAATGTGTGGGCCATGAACGGCATTCCTCTCAGCTGGCCTTCTGCGATCCCTTTTGTCATATTTTGTGCACCATCGCTGACGCCAACATTTAATACATCCAATACGTTTGTTGTGAAGTGTTTATATGAAGTTTCTGTAGTCATGAGATTATGGGCGTGACTTTCTATGACCTCATAGAGTTCAGTAACACCTCCAAAAAATACTTCCAACTGTAGTGAGCTGAAAATATATGATTTCCTGATGCACTCGTGCTTTTATGGTCAAAGAATTCCATCTGATTAAATGATGACTTCACAGTCCGATCATCTCTGTGGGATCTGGTCCATCCCAGATGAAGATGAGCTGACTCACTCATCCTTATCTACAACGACAGCTTCTGCAACTGTTTTCCTGGTTATGAATTTGAGGCACATTTGACTTTTCAGAAGAATTTCAAGAGAAAAAGAATAAAAACACAAATGACTTAAAATAGATGTTTGCAGCCTGCAGGAATCGTTTCATACCTCTGAATTTGTTCCATTCCTGCAGAAAACTCTCAGCATTTCATGACTGAAGGTTTTCCTCTGTCCACTAAAAATACTGTGTGACTACTAGCATTGATCAGCTGATCCTGTTCTCCACGTGCACGAACTGCATGAGGTTCTATTTGTGCCTAAAACATGTTTTGAAAGGAATTGTTATTTTGCTCATCAGACTAACACTGTTCTCTTCCTCAGATGAAGCGCCTCCTCTAGGACTCCTGCGGGGCTCCTGCTTCTCACCAGGCGGCGCTGTTGCATCATGCAGTCTCCGATCAGATCAGTCTCTAAGCGCGCTCACTCGACTGCACGTGCACGCGCAGCCCACACAGGGCGCACGCCCGTCCCCGACCCAGAAAAAAGACACAGTTTAGTTTATGTTTCTGCCAATATGGTTTATTTTTCATGACAAAATATGAATTTATGACACATAAGGATAAACTCAACAACAAAACGATTATTTTAAGTATTTTTTACGCTTCAAGTTTGCTGTTATTAATTGTTATTGAAAAAAAACGTTCTTTGAATGAATATAGAATCTGTCTTTGTCAAGTAGCCCCGATAAATATTCTGCCAATAATAAAAAGTGTCAAAAAGTAGATTTCACTCTACAGTTTATCTACATCAGCAGGCAATACACGCACGCAGGAGCGCGCACGTTAAAGACAGAGTGGTTTGTTTCAGGAATCCGTTTGATATGAAAGCAGATAAGATCTTGTCTGAAAGAACATTTAATCTGGGTTTTATTTCGGGTTATATTGTTTTTTGTGTTTACATTGCAGGAAAGACAGCTTAAATGAATGTCATCTGTTCTTATCGATAACACGAAATAAAAAAAATAATTTTAAAGAAATCTCATGACAAAAAATGTATTGATGTCAAATGATTTCATTTTTGTTTAATGTTGCTGTAAAAACAACTGAAACCATTACTGTTTTGATCCAAAGTCTCGCAGGTTGTGTCTTTTGTTGTGTTTTCTTCAGTGGATTCAGCCAACACTCATCCTCGTGCACGTGGTCGCGGGATTTTCAATGTATTTATTTGTTTATTGTTAGAACATGTATTTTATTGCTTGTTGAGGTTGTGCACCGTCACGTCAGTATCTTTCCAGATTTAAACATTTCTTTTGCTGATGAGAACAATAATATGGGGGAAACACGCAGGGCAGCAGTCACGCGCACTGATGGAACTCCAACGCACGACTGAAACATGAAGCTTTCTTCAGGGTTGATGTGGCAAATGAAAATGATCGATATAAGTTCAGGAAAGCCAATCAGTGAGCTTAAAAAAAAAACAAAAAAAAACAAAAAAAGAGTGAAATTTATTTTTGAAAAGGTCCTGAAAGTCATCTGACATAAAAAAGACTAAAGTTAAACTAAACAAACAAACAAAAAAATAATAATCATAAATTAGGGAACAACACAAATTACAAATTTGAGGATTCAAACCTGAATTAGTTTTCTCCACAAGGATACTGATGATCAGAATTTCAACAGAAAAAGCAGAAAAACTTTCTTATCCTTTATTCTTTTTCCACTTTTTTTCTGATGCTGAGGTTTCACTCAACTTTTTTAATGAAATGTTCCATACCTAAAACTTTCTTAACATTCATTGAAAAATTCTGGGCATTTTTCCTGGTGTTCAGGTTTACCTCGCAAAAATATTTTTCATTTCATTTCATCAATATTTATGCTTGTACTGTTAAAAGTTGAAGTCTTCTTGTTTTTTCCTCTGATGCTTAGTTTCCCTCACAAAACAGTTATTTTGTAGTTTTACTTTTCTTAAATTTATTTACTTTTACAGCTTTTATTTTTTACCTATAATAATAAATAATATCTTTTAAAGTAATCTATTTGTATACTGCTGTTCTGCATTCATTTTCTTAGAAATATTTCTTAAAAATTGTCCAAAATGTAGAACAAAACCATTTAGGACAACATTTCTTAGGGTTTTAGAGAAACTTAGATGTTTTTAAAAGATACATTTTCCGTTCTTTTCATGTCTTGAATAGACTGCAATATTAACCGTTTGGCTGATTCTATAGTGAAAGAATTAAATACTCTTCAGAGTAAGTGCTGGGATTAACATCTATCTTCCAGTGGTTTTAATGAATCATTAATGAACCTCAAGTAGCCTAATGCAACCACAAGGGGGCTCAATCCAGGCCTTTTATTACAGTTCCAGATGTTGATAAATGATGAAGCCAAATCAAATATGGAAATCACGAATAGTATACTCCTTTTTCAGCTTTTTTTTTTTGAGTGAACAAATGGCAGAGCACGCCCTGCAAAGCTTCCACATTTATCAAGAGGCCACGCCTCCAGCTTAATTTCCAACGCAAATTTTAACTAAATGATGAAGTTCATAAAAGAATCATTAAATAGTTTATATTATCATCGAGAAGAAAATGTTTAGGACAGGAGTGTCAAACTCAATTGGACAAGGGACTAAAATCCAAAACACACCATAGATCGCAGGCTGAACAGGATAAATATTTATTGAACACTCTAAAACTACAATTTTAAAACTTTAAAACTGTAACTTTTTAACATAATTATGAACTAAATATATAGTATTACCTGTGGTAATGCTAGTGTGAATGCTGTAAGCTGAATCTGGTCACTGAAGATGCTGAAATAGATAGCCAGCTAAAATATTGGCTAAATTCCAAAATAGTCCAGAATGCAAATTCTTAAAACTTTAAAACCGTAACATTTTAACATAATTATGAATAATAAAAAAGGCAGGAACATTAGTCCAGAATAAATCAACTTAAACCTTAAATAACTTTCAACATTTTATTCTCCATAAAAGTAATTTTTGTCAAAATTATAAAATTATATAAAATAT
>NC_050519.1:22605262-22608042 GCF_002922805.2 Oryzias melastigma | reverse complement strand
GGGCCTTGACTTTGACACATGTGGTTTAGAATTTAGACTGAACACCTGACAAGTTTTGAACAAAAAGAGAAGTGAAGCTGACTTGAATCTCCTGCCAGCAGGCGTCGCTCTTGTCTGATTCGACTCTGAGAACTCCTTTGGACTGGACAGCCCTTCCAGGGCTCTCCTCTAGTTTAAAATCTAAAATCTTTTCACACTTTAGCCGTGTTGTTGGGCGTTGAACACCAAACAGGAGACGTCTGCAGCAGTCCGGAAGCGTCGTGGGACACGTGGCCTCCAGACCTTCATGAGTCAAATCCTCACTGTCAGAGTGTCGGACGGTCAGAACTACGAGCAGAATCTCTTCAGATGTTGACAGACACACACAGACCAGCACAGGACTGTGTGCTTCTCTAAGCCTATCTGCACCCCTGAGTGTTTGTCTGTGACTCCTCAGACCCCACACAGACCACAGGAGGTTTCTGTTTTCCTTCTCTCTCTCTCTCTCTCTCTCTCCCGCTCAAAGCTGGCTTTTCGCTGAGTCTTCCTCCTTTTGCTTCTTCCATAATTATAAACAGACCCCCCCCCCCACACACACACACAGGCACAACTGCAAATGGTAGATCCACAGCTCGTCATGCTCATATAACTGGTTTCCATGACAACCGGGCCCAAGATTGCCATAAAACTTTACAGCAGAGGAAGAGGCCGCAGCCATCCCTCTGCCTCTTTCTTCTGAGTGTGTGTGTCACTGCAGGAACAGTAAAGAAGAAAGCAGATCCGTCTTAAAACAGGCTGTAATCACTCTCCTCCTCCCGCTGCTGCGCTCACAAGCTGTTTCCCATGAACGAGTCACCGGGGAAATAAAGCATTTTTCATTAAAGTTGGCCAGTCAGCGCATTAAGAGAATTAAACCTGATTTATGGATCCAGATTTGCATTTCTGACTGGCACAAAGGCGCAGGCCCCGAACCGGTTTCATGTGAGCTGCTGCTGAATCTTGGATCAACACAGAGAATCACCATCTGATCCAGCTGAACCACTGTCATCTGAGCTGAACATATTTGTAGTCCTGAAGTTAGTCATGACAACAGAAACGAAGAAAACATTGGTCATGTGACTGGATGATGACATGTAAGTCACTGCTTTTGCCAAATGGGAATCCCCAATCCTCCTGGTGTGACAAATTTTAAAATTATTATTATTAAAAAACACACACACATTCCCAGTAGTGTTTTAATAACTATTATGAAGTTTCTAACCAAAATTCAACAACCTAAATGTCTTAAAAAGCCATTTTTCATGTTGGTCTGAAGCTTCTCTTTCCAAAATCTCCTCTGAGGGGGCGTGGCTTTTGAAGCTCCTTCCAGCGTTCTCAGTCCTGCTACCGTAAGTATTGGATGAAACTCACACCAAAAATCCAGTGATGCTGATTTGACCACAGAAATGTGAACGGCGGCTCATTTGACTGCAGTCAATGTGAAGATACCATCTTCTCTTCTCCAGAACCTGAACTAGACACTAGGAACAGATGAGGGTTTAGTGCATGTGCAGCAGAGCTGTTGATGGAAAGAAGATCATTCATTCAGACAGAGTCTGTCCAAGACAGTTTGATTGGTTTAAAAGGAGAAATATGATTTCTTATTACATTTGTTCTCTTTCAGAAGAAAAATGACACACATACATGTTAAAAACTCAAAAACAAGATTTTCATGGGAGGGGAGCTTTAATCTACTTAATAAATAAATCTGGTTTCTGCAGCAGCATCAAGAAAATGTCTGGAATTTCCTTTCATGGACAGGTAACGCAGCAGTCCATGAGTTTGAAAATTTATCAAGAAAAATTTCTCTCAGAAACAAACACACAATAAAAAAGTCACTGTTTAAACTTTATTTCTGGTTCTATTTTCACTTTTAATGTAAAATGTTTGAACTCTATGTCATCAAATAACACAATATTGTACTGTTGTAATTCATTAATAAAATAACCCTCAAGGTGGAAAAATCATTTCACACATGCATCATTTTTTTCTATTTTCTAAAGTTGGGTTTTGTCACTCACAGGTACCTGTCCAATAACATTCTCATGGCTTCAGCTCACTGCAGACTCAACACTATTTTATTCTGCCTTTATTGTGTTCACTTGCTAATAACAGGATCTGACCTCAGACTGTTGAATTTTAGGAAAATCTAACTAAAGAGAGATAGATTGTCGGGAAAACAGTGAACCCTGCGAGCGTGCCACATAATGAGACATAGAAAAGCGTGTGTTTAGCTGTGTTAATAAATTAACGCTCTATCAGGTGATCAGTTGGACCAAATATTTCCTCTTTGCTAACAAGACAATCAATGCTTATATTTGTCCATGGCTCACAGATTCATAGGTTAATTGGTGACTCTAAATTGCCCCTAGGTGTGCATGTGAGAGTGGATAAGTGTGTGATTGAGGCCCTGTGACAGACTGGCGACTAGGGTTGGGCACCGATGGGTTCTGATGCGGTTCCGGTTCTATGGAAGCCCAAACTGTTCATAATTAAATAAATGAATACAACATTATTTAATCAAGCAACACTCCAATAAAAGTCTTTTCAATAAATAATTGACCATTTTATTATGAAATACATTTCATTAAAATTTAAATGGACCATTTTATTATGAAATGTAATTCATTTTTACTTTAAAACATAATTTTTATTTTTTATTTTTTTTTATTTTTATATCATAATAATTTTTTTTTCATGTTGGATATTATTATAATCATGTGAGGTTTTTTTTGTAAAAGCTTGTATTTCAAAATTACTGT